>NW_004525056.1:183282-188039 GCF_000260255.1 Octodon degus
AAAATTTAAAAATAAATAAATAAATAAATAAAATAAAAATTAAAAAAAATAAAAAAATAAAAAACATGTCCGAATTGTTAATCCTTTCAAGTTTTCCCATGCAGTTCAATTTTTGTTCATGAACTATTTGCCTACCCCTATGTCTTCAAGGTTTCCTCCTACTTTCTCTTTCAGGAGACTTAGTATTTCTCTTTTAATGTTTAGATCTTTAATCCATTTTGACATTAGCTTATTGCATGGGGATATACCTGGATCAAGTTTTAGTTTTTGGCATGTAGAGAGACATATTTTACAGCACCATTTGTTAAAGAGACTATCATTCTTCCAGTAAGCCTATTCGGCCTCTTTGTCAAAGATAAGTTGGCTCAGTGTGTTTGTGGTTGCGTCTGCATTTTGTAATCTGTTCCATTGATCCTCAGGTCTATTTTGTTCCAATATCATGCTGATTAAATAACAGCAGCTTTGCAGTATAATTTCAAGTCAGGAATTGCAATATTTCCTTCTTTGCCTTTGTTGCGCTGGATTGCCTTTGCCATTCTAGATTTTTCTGGTTCCAAAAAATTTTGGAATGATTTCTCTAGGTCTGTGATGTATGTTGGTGGTATTCTGATAGGGATTTCATCAAATTTTTATGACAATTTTAGGAGTATGGCCATCTTCACAATGTTGGTTCTTCCTATCCAGTAGTAGGGAATCTTTCCATTTTCTGAAATCCTTGAAAATCTTTTTGTTCAGAGAACTATAAAGTTCATTGAATATATTTTTTACTTCTTTAGTTAGATTAATTCCTAAGTATTTCATTTGGCATGGTTTTTCTTCCTCTAATTTATTACTCATGTGTTTGTTTGCTGTGTAAAATAATTCTATTGACTATTTTGTATTGACTTTGCACCCTGTTAAGCTTATGAATTTTTGTATTAATTCTAGCAGCTTCTTGGTGGAGTTTTCTGAGTCATCCAATTACAGTGTCATGTTATCTGCAAATAATGATAGTTTAACTTCTTTTTTACCTATTCTTATTCCTTTTATTTCTCTCTCTTGGCTAATGGCTCTAGCTAATGACCCCAGAGCTATATTTAATAGGAGTGGTAATAGAGGACATCTTTGTTTTGTACCTGACTTGAGAATAAAAGATCTCAGTCTTTCCCCATTTAGAATTATGTCAGCAGTAGGATTGTCATAGATGGCTTTTATGAGATTGAGGTAGAGGACATGCTTTCAAATTTTCTGTGGTACTTTCATTATGAATGAGTGTTTGACTTTGATGAAAATCTTTTCTGGTTACTTTGAGATGATCATGTGTATTTTTGGATTTGTCTCTATTTGTACAGTGCACTACACTTACAGATTTGCATATATTGAGCCATTCTTGCATCACTGGATTAAATCCTACCTGGTCATGGTGTATGATCTTCTTGATGTTTTGTTGTATTCTATTTGCTAAGATTTTATTTAGAATTTTTGCATCTATGTTCATGAGGGAGATTGGTCTGTACTTCCCTTCTTTAGTCACATATTTTTTATTCTAGTATCAGTATAATACTTGCCTCCAGGAATTCTTTTGGAGAATCATTTCCTTTTAAAATTCCTTGAAGAGTTTGAGGAGTATTGGGACTATATCTTCTGTAATTTTCTTATAGAATTCAACTGTGAACCCATCACTGCCTGGACTTTTCTTTGTCAGTAAGTTTTTTCTTGCACTTTGTATTTCATTGGATGATATAGGGCTATTGAATGTTCTTGTATCTTCTTTATTCAGTTTTTAGGAATTTTTGCCTTTCTGGGAGTCTGTCCATTTCTTCTGTATCTTCTACTCTGTGAGAGTTAAAATTCTCAAAGTAGCTTTTGATGATCTTAATTTCCACTGTGTCTGGGGTAATTTCACCCTTTTCATTACTTATTGCTTGAATTTTAGAGGTTTTTTTCTGCTTTTTTATGAGATCAGCTGGGGACTTATCAATTTTATTTAATTTTTTCAAAAAACCAGTTTTTTGATTTGTTAATTCTTTGTGTTGTTTTTTTCATCTCCATTGCATTAGTTTTTGCTCTAAACCTTTATAGTTTTCTCCCATCTTTTGGCTTTGGTTTGGTTTGATCCTCTTTTCCCAGACTTGTGAGGTGCATCGTAAGGGTATTTATTTCTTCTCATTTTGTTTTGCTAATGTATGAATTCACAGCTACAAATTTCCTTCTAAGAACTGTTCTTATTTGCATCCCATAATTTCTTATAAGTTGTGCTTGAATTTTCTTTCAATTGTAGATATTGTTTAATTTCTACTCTAACTTCATGTGTAACTCATTGGTTGCTGATTAGGGTTTTCTCTTATTTCCAGGTATTTGTGGGGTTTTTCTGGTTTCTTTTTTCATTTATTTCCAGTTTCATTACAATATAAAGTATGGTCAGATAATACACATGGGAAAATTTCTGTATTCTTGTATATACTTAAGCATGACCTATGAATTGTATGTGGCCTATTTTAGAAAAAGTCCCATATGCAGCTGATAAAAAATGTATATTTAGATGTGGCTGGGTGGAACACTCTGTATATGTCCACTAAGTTCATTTGCTCCAAGTTCTGGCTCAGTTCTACTATTTCTTTCTTAATTTTATGTTTGCTTGATCTATCTTTTGGGGATAATGATACGTTAAGCTCTCCTATTAAGACTGTGCTATTGGATATTAAACTTTTTTTGTCAATTAGGATTTTCTTATATTGTTAGGTGCTCCCATGTTGGGGTGTGTATATATTTATGAGTGTTATCTCTTACTCTTGTGTTTTTCCCCTTACCAACATGTTGTGATCTTCTTTATTTCTTTTGATCATTTTTGGTTTGAAGTTCAGACTGTCTGCAAACAGGATTGTTGTCCATGCTTTTTTTCTGAGGTGATAGGTCATGTAGTATTTTTCCATGCTTTCACTTTTAGCCTATTAATTTCTTTATGATTTAAGTGTGTTTCTTGTATACAGCATATTGTGGGATGTTGCTTACTGATCTACTCTGTCTATTGTTTTATTTTTTGAATTGAGTCAATTTGCATTGAGGGTAATAATTTTGATGCATTGACTTATGATTGGCATGTTCTTTACCTGCAGTTTTATACACATTTTTCCCCAGTGTTTAACTCTTTGCCCCATTTGGTGGGTTATTTCTGCTCTCATTCATGCAGTGTGGTAATTTTGGTCCTTCCCCAGAATATTTTTAGTAGTCTGTGTAGGATTGTCTTTGTCATCATGAAATTCCATAGTTGTTCTTTGTCTTGGAAGTATTTCACTTCTCCATCAAACATGAGAGTTCAATGCTCTTCTTCACTTCATTGTTTTTGAAGAGAAATCTGCCATTATTCTGATGAGTTTTCCTTTAAATATGTTCTGTTTATTTTATCTAGCACCTTTTAGTATATTGTTCCTGTGCTGGATTTCTGGGATATATATGTAGGTTCTATTTATTTTTATTTTTATTTTTGGGAAGTGTCTACAGGGTGTCCCCAATCTCAGTACTAGATCAGTCTCGTAGTGATCTGCCTTTTTACAGCCTCCCAAGAGCTGGAATTACAGGCGAGCACCACCACGCCTAGTCTCAATTACCATCTCAGCATACCTAGGAGACAAGGCCAGCACTGCAGGCCCAGGGATCAAACGCCTGGACCCTGCACCTGCTTGCAGGAACTTTAATTCCCCGAGCTATTTGTCTGGCACAAGGTGTGATTTTAATTGTGTTGATTCTATTTGGAGTTCTTCATGGTTTGCTTACCTGAATGTCTGACTGTTTCCCCATGTTTGGGAAGATTTTTTGCCATTACATCTCTCCATTGTTTTTCATATCATTTGTATTGACTCCTTTCTCATTGGTACATAATACCTTTACGTTATTTTTCTTTGCATCATCTTGCAGATGTTTAATTATTACATTTTTTGCATTCTAATTGTTCTTAAGAGATCTTTTCTTATCTTTTCACTAGCTGCAATGGTGTCTTCAAGATCTGAAACTATATCTTCACTTTCATTCTAATTGTTTTGTAAGCTTGTGATTTAGGTTTTAATACCTGTGTATCGCTTTTGATCTGCTTCATGCATTCTATTTCTTTCCTATATCTTTTATTGAAGGATTCCATCATTTTTCTATTCTACTTTATTTTTATCAGTGTCTACTGTACATACTCTTAGTAATTGTTTCATTATAGTTATCATTTCCTTTTTTACCTTAGCGATTATTTCTAATCTGATATCCTCTATAGCTTTCTGCAGCTTTATTATTATTTTTTTTACTTCAGACACTATTATTTCAGAGATTTTAGGAGTGTGGCTTCCAATTTCTTTAATGCTAGTGTCTCTTGCGTTTGTTCTGCATGGATTTGGGGCCTGAGACTGCATTTTGTTCCTTCCCTTTGTCATTTTGTATAACAATGTCCTGTGACCTTTGATGTAGAGCCTTCACGTGGTAGTTGCCTACACTCCAACTGATATTATTATATAAGGGAGAATATGTGGTTAAGACAATTGCAGTTCTGTATTTACAGTACTACAATTAGTATCACTGATAATTGGTAGAGATATTTAGTGCTTAACAAACTTTTGTAATTGATGAGTTTGTATTTTCAGCCCTAATGGTCAGCATCATGACTGTATAGCTAAGCAGATATAAAATTTGGATTTTTTTTTAAATTTAGTTCCCCTGAGACTTGTCCAATCACTTCCCCTTGATGTACCTGGAGACTTCCAGGGAAACTTTCATCCAGGTTACATGTTGCCCGAGAG
>NW_004525056.1:188139-208186 GCF_000260255.1 Octodon degus
AGTTATTACCAGACACAGCTGAGGATTTATGTTTGAAAATCACGGGCACTGCTTAACTTGGGAAGCACTGAGTGCACATTGCCCAGTTCACTGAGAGAGAGAGAGAGAGAGAGAGAGAGAGAGAGAGAGAGAGAGAGAGAGAATGCTCTCATAGATCTGGATCTACCAGTGTGTCTCAGCTTACCGTGTCCAGATCTACCATATTTCACCTTGCTCAGCTGGACTTGGCTAGAGTATGGCTGCTGTGTTTTTCTTTTCCTTTTGCAGCCTGGCGACGTGACCTCACTATGCCCCACTGGAGAACTGTTCTGCTTCTGGATTATCTGGCTGGATCTCACTCCTAGCCACTCTTCCAGGAGTTCCCTGTTTGGTTCCACATCAGGCCTGAACACTAGCTGGAGTTTGGAAATTCTGGTGGGGTTCTGGGCCTGGTCAAAGATTGGGGTTTGCCAGTGGAGGGGGTTCTGGAGAATCAGGTCTGTGTTCTGTTTTTAAATTCTTTATTTTCAAACAACAGACGGTAGGCAATGAGGAATGACTAAAATATTGAAAAGCAAAATGCATACAGGAACTAGCAAATTAAAAGGAAATACTGTGACTACAAATTAAATTTTGGTATCTTGAATTCCTTTGTTTTCTGACTTTAATATTATCATTCTTTGGATATGGTCAGATTGGTCCATCAAATATAATAGTTATATAATAATTCATAGTTATTTTTTTCCATTCTTGGGGCACCACCCTCTCTGAGACCCTCTCCTGTCCCTCTCTAGGAAAAGAGGTTTCTTTCCTCCAATAAAAATTTTCTTCTCATAAAAAAATAAAAGCTAAAATGTAAAGTTTTCATTCTTATAAAATATTCATAACAAAATTCACCATTTTAAATATACAACTTCTCCTTCAATGTCATGGTAGCCAGGCTAAGCCCCAGATTCAGGAAGCTTGGTAACACACAAAGTTCAGTGATAAAAAATATATTCTCACTGATGTACCACAATGGATGATTTAGTGTTTAAGGAAGATTAACTTGCCAAATTTATCTTTCATGAATCATAATTTGTTTTTCTATTTGAAAAAGCAAGCACCTAAGCAAAAGTCACTTGGATTTTCTCATTTGCTATTTTCTAGTTCTATAATATTATATTTTTTAAAAGAAAATAGACTTATTTTTTCAAAAGACTCAAAAAAAAAGAGATCAGTCCTCATTGAAAGTTCTGGTGGGTATTGAGTGACTTTTTTGTGGGGGTTTGTATTGGGTTTGATATTGGGACATTTGCTTGCCAGGTAGGTGCTTAGACCACTGAGATATCCCCCGGACCTTGTTGCCTTTTCTGAGAAAGAGTTTCACTATGTTGTTCAGGCTGGTTTAAACTCAATTTGTAGATCAGGCCGATCTTGAACTTGCAATGATCCTCCTGCTTCAGTATCCTCAGTGCTGGCATTACAGGCATGGGTTACCATACTTAACTTGTTCTGTCTTCATTTTTTAAAATTTTATTTATTTATTTATTTATTTATTTGTTTGTTTGTTGAACTGGGGATTGAACTCAGGGCCTTCTGCTTGCCAGGCAAGCCCTTATCACTGAACCATCTCCCCAGACCCCTCATTGAATTTTATACTTAGTAAACATACCTTTGAAAACTAAAAGTGGAATATCTTCCAATTATACAAAATTTAAATATTCTAATACCTCCAGATGTAGCATATAGAAAATAACAAAGACTATAATCTAGAAGGCAAGAGAAGTTGCTGTTTGGTCCTGGATAAAGAATAAAGAGCTCTCAAAATGGTAGTTATGCAGGACTATGTAAAATAAAATTATATTAGACAAACATAATTCAAAGGTCATTGAAGATTTATACAAAACAATATCAATCTTGTGTTAGGCTATATACATATTTTTCATATATATATATATATATATATATATATATATGGTGTGTGTGTAAAAGACAAAGAAAACTAATATAAAGTCATACAGAAATGGAAATACACTTTATACAGTTTCTAATACTAGGATAAAATATCATACCATGACATATAAGTAGATTGTAAGTGAAAGAAACAGTATAACTCATGAAATAAAAATTAAATTTAAAAACTATTCAGAAAATTGAATATTAATTAATTCAATATTAAATTAAATATTTCAAAATAATATTCAAAAATTAAAATTAAATTGTGAGTCCAACAAAGATGCCAGAATGTGGTGCATCTTATGTATGAATCTGGAATCAATTCAGAGTACTCATATAGTATTTATGTAGGCTAATATATACAAACATATCAACTAAGGAAAATTTTTCATGATCGTAAACAATTACTAAGAATGAACCATAAAAAAATATTGGAATGGCAAATATATAACCAGAACTTCTAACAGTTTGAGGATAAGATATCGCACAAAATTGTAGTATGTAGTGGACGTGGACTGTGTCATGACGCTTACTGCTGGCCGTGTGTCACTTATGCGACTGAATTACTTCTATTTCCTTGATATCCACCCATAGACCCAGACAGAATAATGACCCATAGGGTGGAGGAGCAGTCCATTTGTAGAGTATGCTGATAAAATATTTTGCTACTATATACAAAAAAATAATTGAAAGACTGCTGTTGTATAGCTCTTTGTTTTCCCCTGTGTTTAATTCTTTTCCCCATTTGGTGAGTTCTTTCCATTCTCATTCATGGAATTGTGGTCACTTTGATCTCTCTCTTGAATAGCTCTTAGTAGTCTGTGTAGGGTTGGCTTTGTCTTCATGAAATTCTTTAGTTGTTCTTTCTCATGGGAGTATTTCACTTCTCTATTGAACTTGAAAGAGAGTTTTGCAGGGTTTATCAGTCTGGGTTGGAATTGGTTTTCTTGCAAGAGTTGAAGAATTTGGCTCCATGTTCTCTTTGATTTGATGCTTTATGAAGAGAAATCTTCCATTACTTTGATGGGTTTTCCTTCAAACGTGATCTGTTCCTTTTCTCTAGCAGCCTTTAGTATACTGATCCTGTGCTGAATCTCCAGGATCTTGATTATTATATGTCTGGATGTGGTTTTAATTGGGTTGTTATATGGCTTCTATATCCGTCAGTTACCTGAATGTCAGATTGTCATCCCATGTTTGAGAAATTTTGTGCTATTACTTCTGCCCGTATTCTTTCTATACCACTTGTATTGACTCTTTCTTTCTCATTGATGCCTATTAGTCTCAGATTGTTCATCTTCGCATCATCTTGCAGGTGATGAATTATTTTTTCCTGCATCCTAGTTGTTTTTAAGTGATGTTTTCTTTTGTTTTCAGTAGCTGCAAAAGTGTCTTCAAGATCTCAAACCCTATATTCACTTTCATTCAAACGATTTTTTTAGCTTGTAATTGAGATTTTAATTTCCTGTATATCTCTTTGATTCTGCTTCACGGTTTCTATTTCTTTCCTATATTGCTCATTCAAGGATTCTACCACTTTTGTATTCTCCTCTATTTTTGTACAATGTCTTCCTTAGAAGTGCTTAGTAATTATTTCTACTATTTTAATCACTTCATTTTTTTTACTTCAGAGATTATTTATTACCTGATTTCCTGTATACCTTTCTGCAGTTGTTTCTTTACTTCAGATGTTATTAATTCTGAGGTTTTAGCTGTGTGATTCCCGATTTCTTCTATGCTAGTGTCTCCTAAATTTCTTTTGGGTGAGCTTTGGGCCTGAGAATGTTTTTTGCTACTTCTCTTTTTCATTTTGTACAGTGCTGTCTGCTGACCTTTGTTTTAGAGCTTTGGTGCAGTGATAACTTTACCACCTAATGAAATTTTTACCCAAGAGAGATTATGTGGTTAAGGCAGCTACAGTTTCATATTTACAGAACTGCAATTAGGAACACTAATAATTTGTAGTATGATTTAGCAATTTACAGACTTTTATAAATAATTGATTTTTATTTTAGTCCATAAGAGCAAACATTATTTCTGTGTAGCTAAGCTTATATTAAATTGGGAATTTGTCTTTCAGTTAGTTCTGCTAAGCTCTGTCTGATTGCCTCCCTTTGATGTACCTGATATTTTCCGTGCAGATTAGTTCACCCTGGTTACCTGTTACACTCTGTCTAGATCAGGAGAGAAGGAGCGAGTATGCTTTCACAATATGGGCAGAAGTAGTTGTAGAAAACTTCCCAAATATGAAGAAACAATCTGACGTGCATGTAACTGAAGCATATAGAACTACAAATAACATCAAACAAATTAAAAACACACCTGGACATATAATAGTAAAGATCCCCTAAATCCAGCACAAGAACAATATACTGAAATTTGCTAGAGAAAAGAAACATAATACATTCAAAGGAAAATCCATCAGAAAAACTGTAGACTTATCTTCAATAACCACGAAGGCAAGAAGAGCATGGAGCAGAGTACTTCAAGTCATCAATAAATATAAATTCCAGCCCAGACTACTATACCCTGCAAAACTCTCTTTCAAGTTTGATGGGGAAGTGAAATACTTCCATTAGAAAGAATAACTAAAGAGTTTCATGATGGCAAAGCCAACCCTACACAGACTACTAAAAGTTATTCTAGAGAGGGACCGAAATGACCAGAACTCCATGGATGATGTCATACATTTGGGTTCACCAAAACATCTCAGCTTACTGGGTCCAGATCTATCAAGTTCGAACTTCTCCAGATTTACCTGGCTTGGGTCTGGCTGCTTTGCTCAGCTTTTTTTTCCTGCTGCAGCAAGCCAGGTCTGGGTTCTGGCTGGAAAGGGATCCGGTGAGGGTGCAAGAAAGATCTCACACATGCTGAGCTTAGGCTGGGGCTGGAGGTTCTGGAGAGCCCTCTGAAAGTTCTCACACACACGCCAGGCCTGGGCTCTGCAAGGAGGGGTCCCGCAGGCCCGTGGAATGTCTTGCACACATACCGGGCCTGGGCTGGTGCTGGATGTGTCAGACCTCCTCTGTACCTTTCCTCAGCTGTTTCTTTTCTGTAGACACTATGATTTCAGAGACTTCCGATATGTGCTTTCCAATTTCTTCTATGCTATTGTCTACTGCATTTGTTCTGGGTGTGCTTGGGACCTGATAATGCATTTTTCTCTTTCTCTTAGTCATTGTGTATAGCACTGTCTTCTGACCTTTGGTGTAGAGGTTTGGTAGAGTTATTACCTTAGCACCTGGTTTGTACCTATTAAGTTCACACTCATCTAAGTTGTTTTGGCTTGGGTCTGACTGCTCTGCTCCACTTCCTTCTGCAGCCCTTTGAAGTGAATCTACTGTGACAATCTGGCAATATGTTTTACTCCTGGGTCACCTGGATGGGTCTTACCTTTAGGCTCTCTGCAGGGAGTTCTGCTGCAGGGTTCCACCCTGGGCCTGCCTGGTGGAGGAAGTTCCACTCACATGCTAGGCCTGCATGCTGACTGGAATGAGGGTCCAGCAGGCGCAAGGTGGTCCCACACACGCCATGATTTTTTATTTCATATTTTGTTCCATGATCCATGTTGATGTCATTTTTATCACAGGTATGTCTTTGTCTAGATTTAATTCTTTCTGCATATTTGTGTACATGTTAAAAATACTATGTGTTCTCTGTTGAATTGCCTTTGAAACTTAAAAATAAATTAACTAGAATTTCATAAGTCTCTTTTGCAGTTCTCAATTCTCTTCAACTGAACTATCGCTTATTCTTTGGTCAATAACATACTTATTGATTACTATAGTAATCAAATTTTAAGTTTACTTTCCTGGTTAATCATATTAATCTTTGACTATGCTCCCTTCCTTCTCTGCTGTGTTAGATATTCTGGGTCCTCTTATTTTACACATAAATTTTTGAATGAGTTTCTTAAGAAAATACAATTACCGGGCTGGCCAAATAGTTCAGATTAAAGCACCTGTATGCATGCACAGGGACCAGGGCTTTGATCTCCAAGCCTGCCCTGCCCGCTGAGATGGGAATTGAGACTGGACATGGTGGAGTGTGCCTGTAATCCCAGTTCTTGGGAAGCTGTAACCAGGCAGATCATTATGAGTCTTATCTAGTAGTGAGACCTTGAACACCCGAAGACTCTTCCCTAAAATAATACAAAAAAATTAAGAAAATAAAATTAACGTATGATCTATTAATTTCAGTTTTGGGGTATATATGTGAGACAAATAAAACCAATATATCTAAGATACCTCTCCTATCTTATTTATTGCAACACTATTCACAATACTTGTAACTGGAAACAACCCAAGTATCAACTATTGATGAATAAAAAAATAGAGTAAAATTACACAATAGAATAGAGTTTATGCATAACAGAATAATAGTCTTTGTTTTGCAAAATACATACAAACCTGGAGGTCATTTTGTCAAATAAAATAAGCCAAGAACAAAAGACAAGTCTTTTCTACATATTAAAATACTGGTTATAAGGGCTGGCTGTATAGTTCAGCAGACTAAGCGTTTGTTTAGGTAAGCACAGGGGCCAGGGCTCAATCCCTTGCTCCACATGCCACACCAACCTCACTCTCAGGCACGCCGAGCCAGGGATGAAGACCGGGGGTGGTGGTGTGATCCTGTAAACCCAACAATAGGGAAGCAGAAATCAGGAGGATCACTACAAGTCTGGGCTGTGTAGTGAGACCCTGTCCAAAAAAATGGTTATAACAATTCTTTTGATAGGAATTAAGAATACAACATTGGTTATCAGAGAAGATAGTTGGGAAATAGTGAGGGAAAGATGAGAAAATTGTAGGCAACATTATAAATTATAGTAAGATGCACAAAAATTAAATTTTGATGTGCCATTATCCAGTGGATGATAGATAACAATGTCCTGTATATGTCCTTTAAGAAAAAGTTCATAAGAAAATAATTTGGTAACATGAGGAAAGCTAGACACCCATATCCTACACCCAGTGATTCAATATCCCTGGAAGCAACATTTACATAAGAAGGCCGTGTGTACGAAGACAGACAATAAACTATTATACTTCATTTACATTAAAAGCAATAAAACCCAGGTTAATTACTTCACAAATGGTGAAAAGAAAGCAAGAAGCCAATGAATACCCATTGCATAATTCCATTCATATAAATTTCATCACCACCAAATAATACCATATTTGGATAATAAATACATTTGTAATAAAATTTTAAACTCATAATGAGGAAGGGAACATTTTGAGACATTTAATATCTCTGAACTACAAGAAGAAGGAAACTGAAATCAGAAGGGCTTCATTTGTTTCTAGTTTTAAGGATTCAATTTTATCTGTAATTAAAATGCACTTAAATGGAACAGTAAAATGCTTTCCATTAAAAGAGGATGTGAATAAACAGATTTTGATTGATATTAAAAAAGGAAAAAAATCATAGAAAGAATTCTTAATATTTTACAAACAATCAAGTGATCAGTAAAGATATATAATTAGCATAATATGAACATTATACAATATGTACATATATCAAAACATTGTATGATATTACATATGTTTTGTTATGACTTGTGTCTCTATGTTGCCCCCAAAGCCTCATGTCGTCCTCAGAGATGGGTTTTTCAGAGGAAATTGCATCTAGAGTTTGTGATCAGTTCATTATCTATTTCTTGTATTGGAGGTGTGAGTGTTACACTCATCCTAGAGTGCATACCCCTCTACAGAATGCTTAAGGGAAGAAAACAGGCATGCTCTTGTCAACTCTCTTGTTGCTTTTGGTTTCTTACACTACCATTAACAGTTGCTTCTCTGCCACACCACCCTACTTTGAAACCAGCAGACTATGGACTGAAACCTCCACAGACTGTGAGCTAAATAAAACTTACCACCCTTAATTTTGGGTGTCAGGTATTTTGTCTCAGAAGTGAGAGAAATGTAACAAAGACAACCACTCAAAAAAGGGCTCTGTATCCATTAAACTGTCTTCATTTCTGTTATCTTGTAGAAAACACTACATTGCTTCTATTGATTTCTCTAAATTCAAAATTTCATATTAATATAGATTCTGTTCTGCACATGATGTTTTTGAGGGGTTGGATTTTCAAGATTCATTCATATTGTAATGAAAATGTATCAGTCCTTCCTGCTTTTATGAATGAGTTATATTTTATAAAATAGATTCACATTTTACCTATTCATTCACTGATCTATTAATCCGTATTTCAGTCATTTATTACAAAGAATAATTATTTGAATATTGCATAAAGTAGAAGAGAAAAAAATACTGCTAATAGGTTCTCTTCTGTCTTGTGCTGTGGACTATTTCTCCTGTTAAATGACCTTCTGCCATGCCAATCTGCCTTGGATTCAGCTGATTAGACATGGAAACCTCTATAAATTATGAACTAAATAAATCTTGTGCCCTTTAATTTTGGGTCTGGCGTATTTTGTCCCAGTAGGAAGAGAAAAATAACAAATAAAGATTTGGAGAAAGTCTGTAAATTTCCCAGAAATTTACATGAAGGAAAGTTAGGCCTGGATACGCTAATGACAATTTGTCTTGAACAACATTTTACAATGTAATATATGATTAAAATGCACTAAAGAACAAAAAAATAGAAACAAGAAATGTGGTTGTTGGTGTAATGTTGCCTGGCTGTGTAGCTCAAGAATGAATTTGGAAACTTTTTAAGAGACTGGTTGAAGTAGCAGCTCCTGTACGTTGTAAGGTATAAGGGAGACTCTTGTCAAAATCTGGAAAATCAGAGTATTGATGAAAATGTTGCCAGTTAAGATGAAGCCCAGGCTTCCACTGAGAATGACTGTTACGGTTCCTTGATCTTAGATGCTTTATGTTGTGCTTTGGCAGGAAGTTGGTCTACGTTTTGCTTATGTTTCGACATGTTGGCTATGCGGTTGAAAAATTTCAATGCAATATACCGTTGGGGTTGTAGCATGGTTACAGTTGAAGACTTTTCATCAGATCTCTGTTGAAACTTAATAGCAAAAAGCTAGCAGAGTGATTTGAAGCATTTGGCCAGAAAGAAGGCTCCAGTGAAGCTGTGCATTGCAAGGATAAAATAGGAAACATGTTTGATGAGAAGGAACAGGACAATAAAAAATGGCCTAAGGCCTTGTACCAGTAGGGAAAGCATGTATTTGAATTGCAGGAGATTCCTTTGGGTGTCTCATGGTATTAACATCTCTGTTGTTAAATGTTAATGGGAGTCAAGGATTATGATTGTAATAATTTTATTAATATGATTTTATTATAGTTTTTAGATATATTTGTAATCAGGTTGCTTAGTCAAAGTATTGTAATTTTTAACCTTGAATTTTTTATTTTTATTTATTTATTTTGGTGGAACCAGGAAATGAACTCAGATCCTTGCGTTTGCCAGTCAAGTGTTTATCCTTCTGAGCCATGTTCCCGGCCCCTTAACCTTGAAATTTGAGCACACTTTGAATATTTGTTTTTGGTGTGGAAATGAGTACAATAAGAATTGTATCTAGGTAATTGTTATATTAATGTAAATTTGAAAGATCAAGACATGTCTACTTTTCACAAATCTGCCATCAGTGATGATATTTCAGGAAATGTGTGGTTATCAAGTTGACTACGAGTAAATTGTGGTGGATTAACTAATGTTCAACGTGTAACATCCAGTTGAACTAAATCAGTATGGTTCTAGGTGTGAAAGGCTCACGTGAAAAATGTTGTCAGAAGCATAAAAGCTGAACCAGAGGGAAAGATGACATGCCATTGATTTTCCATGAGAAACTTGTCACGCTGGCTTTCCTGATATAAACTAGGCTGTTTGCATCATTGGAGGAGCTTAAGTCCTTGTCACAGAGGACTGCTGCATTTCTCTTTGGGGGAGCTCTCATCCTTACTTTGGGTATCCCTTCCTGGCTGCAGTGCAGACTCTTCATCCTACTGGCATAAAACTTTATCCCATTGGCATAGACAGTCTAGCTTCCACCAGTGACCTTTTGCCTTTCCAAGTGTAGATTATTGTTACAGACTTGTATGGACACTGTTGTGGGTGCTAGGCCTCAAGCTTAAATTGTGCAGGACATTGCCATGGGATCCAAAACCTCAGCTGGAATTCTTGGATCTCTAGTGTGTGGACAGATGTTCAATCTTTCACTCTTTGCATTAACATTATACAACAATTCTAAAAATTATTTATCCTGTATTAAATCTATTCCTTTGTAAACCATGACTACAAATTAATTGAACAATAATTTTGTAACAAATTTTTAAAAAGAAAAGTTCTTGATAACTACAGAATAACTTAATAAAATATGCAAAACATGAAAATAATTGAAATATCTTTGGTAGAAGAATGAAAAGTCAAAATTTGGGACAATATTTATTATTACTATTATCATTATAGCACTGTGGAAATTTGAAAAGAATGAATAAAAGAAATATCATATTCTATGAAATGAATGAGCTTGCATGAAAGAGAAGTACTACATGATTAAAGTTCTAGGAGGTATAGTTCTAGGAGGTATCTAAGGTAACCTGCTTTATTAATATAGAAAGTGAAATGGTGATTATCAGAAGCAGGAGGAGCAGAGAAAAGGAGTCAATGTATAGTAGCTAAGAGATTCACTTCAGCAAGATGCAAAAGTTTTGTAGACTTTTCAGAATAATATTGATATATCTAACACTAAAAATCTTCACACTTATATGAGAAACACAAATGATAAAGAACAAAATAAAAATTATATAACAAGAATTAAGGAGATAGATATTTCTCAGATGGAAGCCCTGAGAGATGGCTCAGTAGAATAAGTGCTTGCCTGGCTTGCCCAAGGGCCTGAGTTCAAATTCCTGGTTCAACCAAAAAATAAAAACAAAAAAAATAAGATATTTCTCAGATGGAAAGGGGATAAAGATATGAAGGGAGAAGAAGGAGTGAAAGTTTATAATAAAAGTAATTATGATCTATTATAAACACTTATGAATTCCACATCAAAAATGTTAACATGGAAGGGCCGGCCAAATAGCTCAGCAGATTAAAGCACCTGCAAGCCAGCGGTTCCATTCCCAGGCCCACTGTGCTGGTCCCACACCCAGGGTGTGCAGAGATTGCAACTGAGACTTGGTGTGAAGACTATAAACAGGGAAATCACTATGTTTCCCATCTAATAGTGAGACAGTGAACATCCCCTAGACCCTTTCTTAAAATACAGGAAAAAGAGTATGTTAACATAGTAAAAAAAATTATGATGTTAAGACTAAGATAAAAGAAGAACTAGCAACAAGAGTTGTAGCTTTTGGATCTGATAAGGTCAGTCAAATCCCTCAGGATTTTTCCTGAGCTCCTGTACCTCAGATTGTAGATAAATTGTCAGTGTCAGCCATGTGGATGAGTCCTGGCCATTGCTTGACCAATGTGCTCTCAGTGAAAGCCTGAGAGAAAGTTTCCTGTCCATGTGACTCTCCTTAGTCACACTCTACATCATCGATCACTTTCCTCTTTGGCACCATAATCTCCTTGATCAGAAAATTTGGGACACTACTGAGTTACATGATGTTACAGTACAAGTTCTCATATGTCCTGAGTCTTAATTGACCTTGGAAGGCTAGGGCCAAAATGTTGGTTTTCCTTGTGGCCCTCCTTCTTCTTTAATTTTTGGTCTGCAAACTTAGGTTGTTAACCCTCCAGAAGAGAAGCTTATTGTTATTACCATACAACCTAGGCTGTAAGCTTAACCTCACTATCTATCTGAATATCAAACATCTTAGGCATAACATGGAACAGGTATTTTAACCATCCAGCAGAAAAGTATAAAAACAAAGTATAAGAAGTAAAGCTGGCTGGGGAGATGGCTCAGTGGAATAAGCACTTCCCTGGCAAGCGCAAGGGCCTGAGTTCAATCGCCGGTTCTGAAAAAAACAAACAAACAAACAAACAAAAAAGAACAAAAGAAGTAAAGCCATGGTGTTATGTTGAACTGTAGGGGACTCAGGTCAACAATTTCTGACACTGCTGGTCAAGAGGAAAGACCCAATGCTATTATGGACCACTGGACTCTTTTAGAATATTTTACTAACAATGAGTGTCAGGCATTTTGTGACAGGAATTTTAAAATGTAACTAAGAGAATAAATGTAGTTCAGACAGTATCTATGACAAATTTTGGGAAATTATTTTTTTAATCCCTTCAAATATTTTTATTTTATTATACTTTTCCTGCTTTGGTTAAGGTATTGCAAATAATTTCCAAGTTTCTAGCAGTTCAATAGTTTTGTGATCATTGATTTTTTCCATTAGATTATTTAGTTTTCTCTACATATACATTTATGAATATTTTTCAGATTTTTTCCCATAATTTTATTGAGAAACAACAATGAGACAGTTTCAAATCAAATTGGTAGGACAGTTTCAATAATTAATACATTTCATACATTCTTCCTAGTGGCTATTTGCTGTACAAGATGCAGACATGATATCCTATTTGCAAGCACTATTAGAAGAAAACCCTCTATTCATTAAGAGAATGTAACCATATATCTATCTTAATTTTTTTTTTTTGTTTTCAGGAACCATCCGATTTATTTGCCCTCTAAAGCATGTAATCTCAATTTTTTTTTTCCCAGACTGGGAATATCTGTAATATAAGGTCACCCAAGAGCAATAACGCACTCTTTCATTCTCCTAGGATTCACATGGCCCCAGGAGATTCCATTCCCCAAAATTGAGGATTGCTGCCATAAATTATTATTTCTCATGGTACTCTGAACTATTCTTCAGGAAAGAACTTTTTAATAACAAAAGCTCTTTTTTTATATTTATTTTTTTGGTAAGAGAGTTTCAATAATTAACATATTGCATACACTCTTCCTAGGGGTTATTGCTATACAAGATGCGGATATGTTATCTTATTTACAAACACCATTAGAACAAATCCCTCTGTTTATTAAGAGAATGTAACTATATATCTATCCAAACCACTTTGAATACACAGATACAAAATGAATATTTATCTGTATACTCTTTTTTTGTTAAATTCCATTATTTGAATACTATAGGTGTGTAAACTCAGCAAAATATTCTAAAAGAGTCCAGTAGTCCATAATAGTATTTGGTCTTCCGCTTGACTGGCAATGTCAGAAATGGTTGACCTGAGTCCCCTATACCTCAACATAAAAGCATGGCTTTACTTCTTATATTTCATTTTCATACTTTTCTGGTGGATATTTAAGACCAAGGTAAAGCAGGACCTATACAAGAAGAATTGTAGCTTTTGGGTCTGATAAAATCAGTGAAATCCCCTCAGGATTTATCCTGAGATCACGTACCTCAGATACTAGAACTTTTATTAGTGCAAGCCATGTGGATGAGTCAAGATCATTGCTTGGCCAATGTACTCTCTGTGAAAGCCTGAGAGAATGTTTAGGCACACTCTATATCTATATTTTTCATCAAGTATTGTTGTGTTTAACTTTAGGTACTTACAGAATACGATAAAAAAATTTAAAAGTTATAATATATTTTTTAAAAATAGGCATAAAGAATTATATGCATCTTAGGTTTGCACATAAGTCAAAAAAACTAACCATATAAAACCTTGAAGCAGGACAGTCTCACAATATTACTTTCCCGGTCTCCTGCTTTCATTCAACAACCCCTTCTTTTTGAAGAACCATCTACCCAAGAGACAGCAGAGCAGCAATTGGCATGTCATGAGAAGCCCTTATTCAGAAGGCCAGAATGACAGGCACTGCAAATATGAAACTGCTATTACAGATAACCATCTGCAGTGCAGTTGCTTAGTTCACAGTTATCAGTATATATAGTTAGTCAGGTTGAGAATCTTTCCAATTAACTTCTAGATTCAAAAATCTTCTGGATATTCTCAGGATCATTGCCTTGCCTATCTTCTACATATAACAGGATGGTGTGACATTGTCATGTTTCCTAGCTCTTCCCCTTTCCCTCTCTTGATGAGTTATAACTCGAGGTTATGTTTTTCTTTTACTTGTGTCATACCTTTTTTTCTCAAAATTTTATTGATAAACAGATAGCAATGACGGACGTACAGTTTCAACAAATAATACACTGCATATTTTCTTCTTAGTGGTTAATTGCTGTACAAGATGCGGACTTGAGATCATAATTACAAACACCATTAGAACAAATGATTCTATTCATTAAGAGAATGCAATTATATATCTATCCTAACCACTTTGAATACACAGATACAAAATGGACATTCATCGGTATACCCCATTTGTTCTACGTTCCGTTATTGAATATTATAGGTGTGCAAACTCAGCAAAATATTCTAAAAGAGTCCAGTAGCCCATAATAGCGTTGGGTCTTCTGTTTAACTGGCAATGTCAGAATTTATTGACCTGAGTCCCCCACAGTTCAACATAACATCATGGCTTTACTTCCTATATTTCGTCTTCATACTTTTCAAATGGATCGTTAAGACCAAGGTAAAGCAGGACCTGTGCAACAAGAGCTGTAGCTTTTTGGTCTGAGAAGGTCAGTGAAATGCCCTCAGGATTTATCCTGAGATCCAGTACCTCAGATTGTAGAACCTTTGTCAGTGCAGCCATGTGGATGAGTCACGGCCATTGCTTTGCAATTGTGCTCTCTGTGAAAGACTGAGAGAATGTCTTCTCCCCATGTGCCTCTCCTTAGGCACACTCTACGTCATCGATCACTTTCCCCTTTGGCCCCATAATCTCCTTGATCAGAAAATTTGGGACACTACCGAGGTACATGACGTTACAGTACAGGTTCTCATATGTCCTGAGTCTTAATTGACCTTGGAAGGATAGGACCAAAATGTTGACTTTCCTTGTAGCCCTCCTTTTTCTCTAATTTTGGTCTGCAAACTTAGGTTGTTAACCATCCAGAAGACAAGCTTATTGTTAGTATCAAACGATTTAGGCTATCAGGCTTAACCTCACTATCTCACTGCATTTCAAACATCTTAGGCCTAAGAAGGAACAGGTATTTTTCATCAAGTATTGATATGTTGAAATTTAAGTCCGTACATAATATGATAAAAACATTTAAAACTTAGGTTATATTTTAAAAATAGGATAAAGAACTCTATACTTCTCATGTTTGCACAAAAATCCAAAAATCTCACCATATACAACCTTGAAGCAGGACAGTCCCACAATATTCCTTTTCCTGTCTCTTCCTTTCATTGCACCACCCCATTCTTCTTGAACAACCACCTACCCGAGAGACATCTTAGCAGTAACTGGCATGTCATGACAAGCTGCCCATATTCAGAAGACCACAATGACAGGCACTACAAACATGGAAACACTATTACAAATTACCAACTGCAGTGCCAGTCAGGGTGAGAATCTTTCCCATTAACTGCTAGATTAAAGAATCTTCTGAATATTCTCAAGATCATTGCTTTGCTCATCATTTACATATAACTGTATGGCCATCTTTTACATATAACAGTATGGCTTGACATTGTCATCTTTCCTAGCTCATGTCGTTTCCCTCTCTTGATCAGTTAGTCCTTGAAATCCTGCTTTTCATTTACTTGTATTATATTTTTCTATTTGTATTTCTTCTTTGGAGTTCTTATACTAGGGAGATTATACGATATTTACATATGTGTGTCTGGTTTATCTCACTTATGAGTATATGTCCAAGTGGCATCCACTTCAATATAAAGGCATCGAGTCTATCATTCTTAATAGCTGAATAATACTCCATTGTGTAAAAATACGACATCTTTTTCAACCATTCCTCAGGTGATGGGCATCTTGGTTGTTTCCAAGATTTGGCTATCACAAATGGGGCTGCTATAACCATAGCCCCACATATATCACTATGATATGATGTTTTCACATCCTCTGGGAAAATTTCCAGTAGAGAAATAGCTGGTTTAAATGTGATTTCCTGTAAGTTTTCTAAGGAGTCTCTACACTGACTTTCATAACAGTTGCACCGGTCTACATTCCCACCAGCAGTGAAGAAGGGTCCCTTTTTCCCCACAGACTCTCCAACATTTGTTGTTGGGTAATTTCTTTACAATAGTCATTCTTTCTGGGGTGAGATGATATCTCAATGTTGTTTTAATTTGCTTTTCGGGAATGGCTAGTGATGTGGAGTATTTTTTCATGTATTTATTTGCTTCTTTAATTTCATCCTCTGAGAACAGTGTGTTCATCTCAGATGCACCCATTCGTATTGGGTCTTTAAATTTTGGGACCCTAGTTTTTTTTTTTAGTTTTTATAAATTCTAGAGAGCAGACCATTGTCTGACTACTTATCTGTCATTATTTTTTCCATATTTGTGGGTTGCCTTTTCACTTAGTTGGTAATTTATTTTGACATGAACAAACTTCTCAGTAAGAGCAGGTCCCAGTTGTTAATTCTTTCAGCTGTTTCCCATGCGATTTGATTTCTGTGCATGAACTCTGCCTACTCCTATGTCCTCAAGAGTTCCTCCTAATTTCTCTTCCAAGAGATTTAGTGTTTCTGCTTTAATGTTTAGATCTTTAATCCACTTTGACTTTAGTTTGTTGCATGGTGATAGACATGGGTCAAGTTTTACTTTTTGGCATGTAGAGAGCCAGATTTTCCAGCATCATTTGTTAAAGACTCTATCCTTCTGCTAGTGAGTATGTTTGGCCTCTTTGTCGAAGATACCGTGGCTTAGTGCATTCATAGATGCTTCAGCGTCTTCTAATCTATTCCTTTGGTCCTCACATCTATGGGGGTTGCCAGAATCATGTTGACTTTATCACAGTAGACTTGTCGTATAATTTCAAATCAGGAAATGTACTGTCGCCAGTTTTGTCTTTATTGAACAGGATTGCCTTTGCCATTGTAGGTCTTTTCGGTTCCAGATAATATTAGGAATGATTTCTCTATGTTTGTCTGGTATGTTGGTGGTACTCTGATAGGGCTTGCGCTACATCTTTACAGCAATTTTGGGTGTATGTCCATCTTCACAATGTTGGTTCTTCCTATCCAGTAGCATGGAATACTTTTCCATTTTCTGAAATCCTCTAAGATCTCTTTTTTCAGAGTACTGTAATTTTCCTTGAAAAGGTCTTTGACTGCTTTAGTTAGATGAATTCCAAAGTATTTCAATTTCCTAGTGCTATTATACAAGGTATTGTTTCTACAATTTCTTTCACAGTGTGTTTGTTGTCTGTGTAGAGGAATGCTATTGACTTTTGGGTATTGACTTTATCACCTGCTATGCTACTGAATTTCTGTATTAATTCTAGTAGCTTCTTGATGGAGTTTTTTGGGTCTTCCAAGTAAAGTATCGTGTCATCTGCAATTAATGATAATTTAAATTCTTCTTTACCTATTCTTATTTATTTCTCTTGTCTAATGGCTGTAACTAATGATTCCAGAACTATATAGAATAGTACTGGTGAGAGAGGAGATCCTTGTCTTGTACAAGATCTAAAAGTAATAGATTTCAGCATTTTCCCATTTAGGATTGTGTTAGCCATTGGTTTTTCATAAATGGTTTTACAAGATTGAAGTAGAGGTCATCTATTAAAGTTTCCTGTAGGACTTTGAACATGAATGAGTGTTGGACTTTGTCAAAAGCCTTTTCTGCATCAATGGAGAGAATCATGTGGATTTTAGTTTTAGTTCTATTGATATAGTGTATTATATTTATAGGTTTTTGAATATTGAACCATCCTTGCATCCCTGGGATGAACCCTACCTGCTCATTGTGTATGATCTCCTTGATGATTTGCTGTATTCTATTTGCTAGGATTTTATTGAGGATTTTGCATCTATGTTCATGAGAGAGATCAGCCTGTAGTTCTCTTTGCTAGTTGCATCTTTCCCTGCTTTTGGTATCAGTATAATACTTGCCTCCAGGAATCATTTTGGGAGGTTTCCTTCCTTTTCAATTTCATGGATAAGTTTGAAGAGTATAGCGACAACCACTTTTGTAAATTTCTTGTAGAATTCTGCCGTGAATCCATCCTGACCTCTACTTTACTTTGTCGGTAGGTTTACTTACATCTCGTATTTCATTTTCTGTTATTGGGCTATTAATAGTGGTTACATTTTGGCGATTCTGTTGGGCAATTTGTACCTTTTTAGGAATTGTCCATTTCTTCTTTGTCTTCTATTCTGTGTGAGTAAAGATTCGCAAAGTAGTTATTGATAATCTTCTGAATTTCCACTGGGTCTGTGCTAATTACACCCTTTTCTTTCCGTATTGATTATATTTGAATTTTCTCTTTCCTCTTTCTGATTAGGTTAGCTAGGGGCTTATCAATTTTATTTAATCTTTCAAAAAACCAGCTTTTTTGGTTTTTTTCATTCTTTGAATTGTTTTCTTCATCTCAATTGAATTAATTTCTGCTCTAATCTTTATGATTTCTTCCCATATTTAGGCTATGGGTTTGGTTTGCTCTTCCTTTTCTAGTTGTTTAAATTGCAGCATTAGGATATTAGTTTGCTCTCGTTCTGTTTTCCTAATGTGTGATTTCACAGCTATGAATTTCCCTCTGAGATCTGCATAAATAGTATGCCATAAATTCCGATAAGTTGTACTTGAATTTTCATTGAATTGTAGATATTGTTGAATTTCTTGTTTAATTTCATCTGAGACCCATTGGTTGTTGAGTAGGGTGTCATTTAGTTTCCATGCAGTTAATGTTTTTTCCTGGTATCTTTTGTCATTTATTTCCAGATTCATTGCACTGTAGTCAGATAATGTGCATGAGATAACTTCTGTTTTCTTACATATACTTAATCATGACCTATGGTCCACTATGTGGTCTATTTCAGAAAATGACCCATGTGCAGCTGAAAAACATGTTTATTCAGCTGTGTTTGAGTAGAACACTCTGTATATGTCCGCCAAGTCCATTTGTTTCGAGTTCTGGTTCAGTTCTGTTATTTCATTGCTAAGTTTCTGTCTGGTTGACTTATCTTTTTGGGATAAGGGGTTGTTAAGGTCTCTTGGTAAAATTGTGGTATTGGAAATTAGATTTTTCATGTCCATTAAGATTTGTTTTTTAGTTGTTTACTCCCATGTTTGGTGCATACATATTTATTAGTGTTACCTCTTCTTCTTTTATTTTTCCCCTAACCAGAATGTAGTGGCCTCCTTTATTTAGCGTGATCATTGTTGGCTTCAAGTTGAGGCTCTCTGAGAATAGGATTGCTACCCCTGCTTTTTTCTGAGGTGCTGGGGCAAGTAGTATTGTGTTCCATCCTTTGACTTTCAGCCTATGAATGTCTTTATGAGTTGAATGTTTTTCTTGCATACAGAATATTGTTGGATTTGTTTCCTAATCCACTGTGTCAGTCCATTTCTCTTAATTGGTGAATTGAGTCCATTTACATTGATGGTTGGAATTGAGATGCATTGAATTACGATTGACATGTCATTTACCTGTTTTTGTTTACTGATTTTTCTTCTGTGCTTAATTGCTTGCTCTATTTAGTTGGTTGCTTCTGATCTCATTCGAGGAGCTCTGATCATTTTGGTCCCTATCTAGAACATCTTTGAGTAGCCTGTGTAGGGTTGGTTTTGTCATCATGAAATTCTTTAGTTGTTCTTTTTCATGAAAGTATTTTCCTTCTACATCAAACTTGAAAGAGAGTTTTCCGGGTACAGTGTCTGGGCTGAAAGTTGTTTTCATAGAGGACTTCAAATACTCTGCTCCATGATTTTCTTGCCTTCATCGTTTGAGAAGAGAAGTCTGCCATAATTCTGATGGGTTTTCCTTTGAATGTGATCTTCTTCTTTTCTCTAATGGCTTTCAGTATATTATTCTTGTGCTGAATTTCTGAGATCTTGACTATTATATGTCTCGGTGTGTTTTTCATTGTGTTAAGTTTACTTGGTGTTCTGTATGCTTCCTTTACCTAAATTTCAGATTTTTTCCTCATATTTGATAAGTTTTCTGCTAGTACTTCTGCCCATAGTTTTTTATTGTCATTTGTATTGACTCATTCTTTCCCTTTGATACATATTAGTCTGACATTGTTCAAATTTGCATCATCTTGCAGGTGATGGATTATTCTTTCCTACATCCTTGCTTTTAAGAGAACCGTTCTTACCTTTTCACTAGCTGCAACAGCGTCTTCAAGATCTGAAACTCTGTCTTCACTTTCTCTTAAATGGTTTTGCAAACTT
>NW_004525056.1:208823-233993 GCF_000260255.1 Octodon degus
CTGTTGCTTATTTAGTATCGACGCTATTAATTCATAGATTTGAGCTGAGCCAGTAGAAAAGAATTCCACTCTGAGGTCATCTATGACTTTCTGATGTTGCTTATTTAATATTGACGCTATTAGTTCATACAGTTGAGCCGAACTAGTGTCCTCTGCACTTGTTCTTGGTGGGCATTGTTTTTCCTCCATATGTTTCTTCATTTGATTCTTTAATGTAGATGTTATTCATTCAGGGATTTCTATTTTTATTTCTAGTGTGAGTTCCTCTATACCTTTCTGCCGCTGTTTCATTTTGAAAGCCATTGATTCTTTGTTTTCAGCTGTGTGATTACCAATTTGCTCTGTTTTAGTGTCCCCTTCACTTGTTATGGGTAAGCTTGGCTTCTGAGATTGAATTTGTTCCTTCTCTTCATTTGTGTAGCACTGTCTTCTGACCTTTGTTGTAAATCGTTTTTGCATTTATAACCTTAGCACGTACTGAATTTCAGGTGCAGTTCTACAAAGTTTGGAATTATCCACCTGTGGCTGGCTTGGGTCTGGCTGCTGGGCTCAGCTTTTCCCTTTTGCTGCCCTTGAGGTTGAACCTGCTGTACCCCTCTGGCAAGAAGTTCTGCTCCTGGACTAGCTTGGCGGCTCTGTCCCCTAAACTCTCTGAGGGGATAGCACCTGCAGAGTTTCACCCAGGCCTGTATACCAGGCCTGAGTTGAGTCTAGAGGGAAAAGATGGAATGGGGGGAGAGTCAGCTCTACCAGACACTCCTTGTGCCTGGGCTAGGACTGGATCTGGGAGTTCCTGTAATGTGCCAGAAATTCCTACTCAGCGGGTGGTGTTGGGGGGTACTATGTAGTCATTGGGAGCATCCCAAGTGGGTGGAAGAGGGTCTCACCTTTGCTGCTCCTGGGCTGGGGCCAGTAGGTTCCGCCGGCGCAGAGCAGCCAGAAGTTCTTCCACACACTCACTGGGCCTGGACTAGGACTGCGTTTGGTGGTTCCCAAACAGCTCCCCATTTTTGAGATTTTTTTAAGCCCACTGATTCTATCCTCAACAGTTTGAGCCCAACAAAAACATTTTTTTATTTCATTAGAATATCTTTTAAATTTTCATATTTTTTAAAAGACAGTACAAATTAGTATCAAAACAAAAAAAAATTACAAGTGATACAGATTTTCACCAAACAAAATCGTATAAATTTTCCAGTATTTGTTCTAATACATTGTTTTCTTCCAACTAGTAATTCATATTACCAGAATGTAAAATAGGAGCAAGAAAGAAAAAACGAAACAAATGTATAAGATGTATGAGGAGAGAAATGTATAAATGTATAATCACAATGTATAAATGTATAAACGTAATAATGTCATTAAGCTTCTCTTAAGGGGGGTTAAAAATTTAAGTTTGTAGAAGAAAAGTTAGAGAAAAAGTCGGACTCCAAGGACAGCCAACATTTTGGCCTGAATCTTTCAAGGTCAGTGAGGTTTCAGGACATATTGAGAACCTGTACTTAACGTCCTGTAACTAAGTGATTTCCCAAATTTTTTCATCAAGCAAATTATGTGGCCACAGAAGAAAGTGGTCGATGATTTGGAATGTTTTTTAGGAGAGCCACATGGAGAGAAAACATTTTCTCAGGCTTTCACAGACAGCTTATTGGTCAAGTAATGTCCATGAATCATCCCATTGACTGACACTCAGAAAGGATCTACAAACTGTAGTACAGAGTTTCAGGGTAAATTCCGAGGGGATTTGACTTAAATTGTTAAATTACAAAAGTTATATTTTTTAATATAAGTCTTTCTTTATCTTTGTCTTAACCATTCATCAGAAAAGTATAAAAACAAGGTATACAAAGTAAAGCCATATTAATATGCTGAGCTCTAAAAGGCTCAAGTCAACAACTTCTGACAGCCAGTCATGTGGATAACCCATTACTATTATGGACTACTGGAGTATATTGAATTATTTTGCTGAATTCACGCACCCACAACTTTTAAATCGCAATTGAATACCCATCTCTGGAAAAGCTAAACCAAAAAAAGCGGGATAGAAATGAAGGATGGTTTTGTATCCTTATATACAAAATAGGATAGATATACAAATGGTTTCTCAATTCAATGAGAAGGAAGATTTGTACTAATAGTGTTTAGACAGGATATCATGTCTGCATCTTGTGCTATGAACAACCACTATGAAGATAACAGTATGCAATGTATTAATTATTGAAACTGTTCTACTAAATGGTTTTGAAATTGTCTCCTTGTTATTTATTTCTCAGTAAAATTAATAAAATTTAAAACAAACTATAAAAAAAGAAATTAAGGAAACCAAAGCGAACCATATGCCTCTGTGGTATGAGGTTTTCATTTCTACTGGGAAAATACCCAGGAGGGGAAGAGCTTGCTTGAATGCAACTTCCAATCATCGCTTTTGATGGTATCTACACACTGATTTCCATAATGGTTGTACCAGTCTGCACAACCGACCACAGTTGGTGAAACAGTTTTCTCTTTTCTCCATAGCCTCTGCAGCATTTCTATTGGCTGACTTCTTGATGATAGCCATTCCTTCTGGAGTGAGAAGTTATCTCAGTGTTGTTTTAATTTGTATTTCTTGAATGAGCAATGATGTTGAACATTTTTCATATATTTACTTGTCATTTGTACTTTTTCCCCTGAGAAGTGTATATTCATCTCAGATGCCTATTTTTTCTTCGGTCCTTGAATTTTTTGGGGAGGTGCTGTATTTTTCAATTTTGTGTGTGTTTGAATTAGAAGATCTTTCTCTGTGAGACAGTCAGCTATAACTTTTTCCCAAATTTTTTTGCTGTCTTAGAGATTTGCTTTGAAGTACAGAAACTCGTCAAAAAATGAAATCCCAGTTGTTGATTCTTTCAATTATTTTCAAGGCAGTTTGGTATTTGTTCATGAGCTCTCTACGTACCCTTATTTGTTTAAGATTTCTACCTACATTTTCCCTACAGAACATTTAGTGTTTCTGTTTTAATGTTTAGATCTTTGATTCATTTTGAGTGTAGCATTGTGCATAATGATAGGGATGCACAAATCTAAAACTAAATCTAGACCCATGCCTCTCAACATGCACAATGCTACACTAAAAGATAAAGTGGCTGAGAGTGTTTGAAGTTGTGTCTGCATCTTCTAATTTGTTCTACTGGTCCACAGGTCTGTCTGTATGTCAATATCATGCTGAGTTTTTTCATAGTAGATTTATAGTATAATTTCAGGTCAGGGATTGCGATACCTTCTGCCTTTCCTTTGTTTCCCAGGATTGCTTTTGATATTCTGGATCTTTTCCATTTCCAAATGAATTTGAAGAATGTTTTCCCTAGCTCTGTGAGGTACACTAATGGATTTTTATTTGGGATTTTATTGATTCTGCATAGTAATTTTGGAGTGTATGGCCATTTTCACAATGTTGGTACTTCCTATCCAGGAGCATGGAATATTTTTCTATTTTCTCAAATACACTTCAATCTCTTGTCTCAGAGTAGAATATTTTTCACTGTGTAAATCTTTTACATACTTTGTGAGATTGACTGCGTTGTATTTCATTTAATTGGATGTTATTGTGAAAGGCATAGTTTCACTAATTTCATTCTCAGTGTGTTTATTGTTTGTGTACAAAGCTGGAACTGATTTTTGGGTATTGATTTTTTTGTCTTGCTATATTGCTGAATTTGGTGATTAAATATACAAGACTCTTCATGGAGATTTTGGGGTCCATTATGTAGAGTATCATGTCATCTGAAAATAACGATTATTTACTTCTTTTCCAATCCTAATTCCTTTTATTTCTCTCCTCTAATCGCTGTAGCTAATGTTTCTAATATATTGAATAGGAATAGAAACAGTGGATACCCTTAATTTTTCCCTTTTTTTCAACTGAACGCCTTCAATTTTTTCCCATTGAGTATGATGTTGGTCATTGGTTTCTCATAGATGAATTTTATCAGTTTTGAGATATACATCATATATTCCAATTTTCTGTAGGGTTTTTGTCATGAATGAGTGCTGGACTTTGTCACAAACTTTTTCTGCATCCACTGAGAGGATCAGGTCTTTTTTGGTTTTGGCTTTGTTGATGTGTTGTATTATATTTATGTATTTGCATACATTGAACAATGCCCACATTCCTAGGATTAATCCCACTTGATCAGGATGTATAATTTTTTTGATGATTTGCTGTATTCTGTTTGCTAGTAATTTATTGAGGATTGTTGCATCTATATTCATTAGAGAGATTGACCTGTAGCTCCCTATTCAGTTGGATCTTTCTCTAGTTTTCAAAGAAGTGTAATATTTGCCTCCTGGGATGAGTTTGGAAGAATTGCTTTCCTTTAAATTTCATTGAAGATTTTGAGAAAAGTTGGCATTAAATTTTCACTAAATCTTTTGTAGAATTCTGCTGTGAATCCATTTGGACCTGGGATTTTCTTTGCTGGTAGATTTTTTAAATTACATTTTCAATTTTCTTTCTTGTTATTTTGATAATCATATCTTGCATATTTTCTTGATCCAGCTTTGGTGTTTCATATATATCTAGGAAACTTTCCATTACCTTTGTGTATTCCATCTTGTGAGAGTAAATATTTGAGAAGTAGGTATTGATTATCTTGTGAATATCTTTATAGTCTGTAGAGATTTTGCACTTTTTATACTCTATTGCATGAAGTTTGTGTTTTCTCCACCTTATGTTGATTAAGTTGGCTAGTGGGTTATCAATTTTATGTATTCTTTCAAAGAATCAACTCTTTGATTCATTTACTCTTCATATTGTTTTCTTCATGGGCACCGAATTAATTTCTATTCTATTTTTTATAATTTCCTGCCATCTGTGGATTGTAGGCTGGACTTCATTTTTCTGTTTCTAGGGGCTTGAGGTACAACATAAGATCATTTATTTGTTCTTGTTCTGTTTTCCTAATGTACAAACTTACTGCTATAAATTATCCTGGAAACACTGTTTTCATTGTATCTGACAGGTCTGGTAAGTTCTATTTCGATTTTCTCTTGATTGAAAATATTTGTTATTTCTTTTTTAAATTCATCTGTGGCCCTCTCTTTGCTTAAGATGCAGTTTTTTTGTTGGTTTTTCTGTTTGTTTTGTTTTGTTTTTTGGAACCGGGGATTGAACTCAGACCCTTGCACTTGCCAAGGAAGCACTATTCCACTGAGCCATCTCCCCTGCCCCAGGAGGCAGTTATTTAATTTCGGGTAATTATTGTGCTTTTGTACTTTGTTTTGTTAATAATTTCCAGTGTCAATGAACTGTGGTCAGATTATGTGTAAGGGGTACTCTCAATTGCTTTGAATTTATTCAAGAACGGTCTGTGTGCTACTGTATGGTTTTGGAGAATGTTTAATGTGAAGTTCAGAAGAGTACATATTTTGTTGTTCCTGATTGAAACACTCTGTAATGTTAACCAAGTCAATTTCTTCACAAGTTTGGTTTAACTCGTTCTATATCTTTTCAAAATTGATTTTATTGAGAAAGAAATAGCAATGAGACAGTTTCAAAAGAGGCTAGTAGGACAGCTACAATAATTAATACATTACAATATATTGCCTTCGTAGTAGTTAGTCATAGTAGAAGAAGCAGACATAATATCTTCTCTAAACAAAATTCGTACAAATCTCTCTTCTCATTGAACTTAGAGAAAGTAGCTGTATAACTATCCTAACTATACTGTATATACAGATATATAATATTTTAACTAAAAGCCTGTCCTACATTTATATCCCCCTATTTTTCTAGTGATGTCAGAGATGGGTATTCCATTGCCATTCAAATATTATAGGTGCATGAATTCAGTAAAATGATCCAGTATAGACCAGTGGTCTATAATAGTAGTGGGTTATCTGCAGAACTGATAATGTCACATGTCGTGGACTTGAGCCTTTTACATTTCAGCATATTAATATGGCTGTACTTTTTATACCTCGTTTTTTACTTTTCTGTTGGATGGTTAAGACCAAGATAAAGCAAGACCAATATGACAAATATATGACTATTGGATCTGACATGATCAGTCAAATCCCCTCAGGAGTAACCCTGAAGCCCTGTACAGCATAGCCAAATATTGGAAGCAACCAAAATGCCCATCACCTGAGGAATGGATGAAAAAGATGAGATGATTTTATAAAATAGAGTGTTACTCAGCTATAAAGCATTATAAATTTGCAACCTTCTTACATAAGTGGATACAACTTGAAGATATCCTCATAAGTGAAAGAAACTAGACCCACATGTGTAAATATTATATATTCTTCCTAGTGTAAGAACTCAAAAGAAAAAGGAAAAATTGAAAGGTATAACTCAAGTAAATAGAAAGCTAGAACTTAAGGATTAAAGAACAAAGAAAGGGCAAGGAGAAAAGATAGGAAACATGGCATGGACAAAACCATACATTTATATATACAAGATGGGGAAGGCAATGGTCCTCAGAATCTCCATCAGATTTTGAAACTAGCAGTTCATTGGTAGGATTGTCACCCTGACTAACTATATATGCTTATACCTGCGAACTGAAAACCTTCATGAAGAATAGCAACATGTAATACTAGGGCCATGTTTGGAATGCCAGTCATTTTGGTATTATAATGTGCACTGCTTCTAATATCATATCACTATAATGTGCACTGCTTCTAATATCAATCCATTGCCATTCACTACTGCTATAGTCTCTCTCAAGTACATATTTGTTTTTAGAAAAGGTAATGAAAGAAAACAAGAAATAAGAAAAAAATGTTAGAGGACTGTCCTACAATGTTGTATATGGTTAGATTTTTAAAATTATGTTTGAAAATGTGTGTTTATTTTTATTCTTTTTACTGTATTATTTTTTCACATTCTATGGGGATTTAAAGCTTAGCATATCAACGATTGTTTGAAAATACCTGTATCACATTACATCTAAGGTGATTGTATTCAGAGAGATGATAATGATAAGATCAGCTGATTATGTTATAGGGTAATAATATCAATAACCTTTTCTTCTGGAGGTTTAACAACTTAAGTTTGCAGAACACAAAATTCGAGATGAAGAATGGCTACAAGGATAGCCAACATGTTGGTCTTAGCCCTTCAAGGTCAGTAAAGAAACAGGGCATAAGAAAACCTGTACTATAACATCCTATAACTCAGATATAACCCAAATATCCTGTTCAAGGAGATTATGGCACCACAGAGGAAGGTGATTAATAATGTAGAGTATACCTAATGAAAGTCACCTAGAGAGAAATTATTCTTTCAGGCTTTCACAGAGAGAAAATTGGTCAAGCAATGGCCATGACTCATCCAGGGGGCTGACACGGACAAAGATCTACAAGTTTGGTTTAGTTTTGCTATTTCCTTACTAATTTCTTGCCTAGTTGATCTATCTGTATGTGGCAGTGGCCTGAAAAAGTCCTCCATTACTGTTGTATTATTGCCCATTTGATTTTTATGTTTGCTAAAATTTGTGTTATGCAGTAAGATGCTCCTACATTGGGTTCATATAGATAGAAAGATAGGTAGATAGATTAGATAGATAGATAGATAGATAGATAGATAGATAGATAGATATGTTCCTGTTATCTCTTTCTCCTGTCATTTTCCCTTAATAAGTATATAGTGATCTTATTTATTCTTTTGCTGAGTTTTGGATTGAAATTGATATCTTCAGCAACAAGGATAGCTAACCCTGTTTTATCTGATTTCCTATGGTGTTGAAAATTATTTGCCATCCTTTGAATTAAGTCTGTGAATTTTCTTTTGAGTTAAATTTGTTCATTGTTTGAGGCATATTTTTGGATTCTGTTTTTTTAAATTAATTTTATTGAGAAATAAATGACAATGAGACAGTTTAAAAACAGGTTAGTAGGTTTGTTACAATAATTAATACATTGCATATTGTTCTTTTCATAGTTGTTATTCATAGTAGAAGATGCAGACATGATATCCTTCTAAACACTATTACTACTACTCTTTCTTCTCATACAACTAAGAGAAAGCAGCTGTATATCAATCCTAACTATTTTAGTCCTTCATTTGTAGTCCCCTTTTTTGTTTAATTTTGTCAGAGATGGATATTCCATTGCCATTCAAATATTGTAGTTGTGAAAATTCAGCAATATAGTTCAGTAGGCCATAATAGTAGTGGGATATCCACAGAACTGACAATGTCATTTGTTGTGGAATTGAGCCTTTTACAGCTCAGAATATTATTTATGGCTGTACTTTTAATACCTTGTTTTCATAATTTTCTGCTGGATAGTTAAGACCAAGATAAAGAGACCTATATAATAAAAATGTAACTTCTGTATCTGAAAAAATAAGTCAAATCCCCTCATGATTTACTCTGAAATCCTGTATAGCAGTTTTTAGATCTTTTGTCCATGTGATCCATCTGGATGAATCACAGACATTGCTTGACCAATTTGTTCTCTGTGAAAGCCTGAGAGAATGTTTCCTCTCTAAGTAACTCTCCTTAGGCACACACTATATGGTCGATCACTTTCCTCTGTAGTGTCATAATCTCTTTGAACAGAAAATTTGGGACAATACAGTTACAAGATGTTGAAGTAAAGGTTCGCATATGTCCTGAGTCCTCACTGACCTTGAAGAGCTAGGGCCAAAATGTTGGCTATACTTGCAGCTTTTCTTTATCTCAAATTTTTCTCCTGCAAACTTAAGTTATTAACCCTCCAGTAAAGAAGGTTATTGATGTTATTACCCTATAGCAAAGGCAGTTGAGCTTAAGATCACTATCTGTCTGGATATCAAGTTCTTATAACACCAAAAAGGTATTTTGTAACAATCATTGATATGCTAAACTTAATTTCCTGTAGAAAGAGGAAAAAATAAAACAATATGTATAAATAAACAAGCACAAATTTACACACATAAATTTAGAAATCTAACCATATACAACATTGTAGCAGGGACGTCCAATGATTTTTTTGTTCTTGTATTCCTTTATTATATTAAAAAAAGAACAATTGTTTGCTTGAGAGTATGGGAGTAACTGATATGATATGACAAGAATTATGCATTTAGAAGACCAGAATGACAGGACTTCCAAGCATGCCCCTGGTATTACACATTGCTATCCTCCATGCCTTTGCCTAGTTCACAGGTATGAGCATATATTTAGTCAGGGTGAGAATCATACTAATTAACTGCTAGTTTCAAAAACATGCTGAAGATTCTCAGTACATTTGCCTAAACCATCATGTGTATATGAATGTATGGTTTTTGCCTAATTCCATGTTTCCTATCTCTTCTCCTTAACCTCTCTTCATTCTTTAATCCTTAAGTTCTTGCTTTCTATTTAATTGAGTTATACATTTCAATTTTTACTTCTTTTAGTTCTTACACTAGACAGATTAAACAATGTTTACATACGTGTGTCTTGTTTATTTCACTTATGAGTAATTCTCCAAGTTTCATCCACTTATATAAGAAGATTTAGAGCTTATGATTCTTTTTTTCATAATTGTATCGAGGAAGAAGCAGCAGTGAAACAGTTTCAAAACAGTTTACTAGAACAGTTACAATAATTATAACATTGCATGCTTTTGTATTTGCAGTAATTATTCATAGTACAAGATGCAGACATGTTATCTTGTCTAAATACTATTGGGTTATTACTTTCTTCTCATTGAACTAACAGGAATTAGCTATCTATGCTAACTGTTTTGTACACACACATTATATATATATATATATATATATATATATATATATATTACTACAAAATGGTCATTCATTTATCTCCCCCTTTTTTGTTTACTTTTGTCAGAGATATGTATTCCATTGCCATTTATATATTATAGGTGCATGAGTTCAGCAAAGTAATCCAATACAGTCCAGTAGTCAATAATGGTACTGGGTTATCTGCATTACTGGCAATGTCAGAAGTTGTTGACTTGAGCCTTTTATAGCTCAGCATACTAATATTGATTTATTTTTTACCTCATTTTTATAATTTTCTGATGGAGAGTTAAGACCAAGATAAAGAAATAATTATATAATGAAAAATTGAACTTCTGTATATGACAAGATCAGTCAAATCCCCTCACGACTTACCGTGAAACCCTGTACAACAGTTTGTAGATCTTTTCTCAGCATTAGCCATGTGCATGAGTCATGGCCATTGCTTGACCAATTTGTTCTCTGTGAAAGACTGGGAGAAGGTTTTCTCTCCATGTGACTCACCAGAAGCACACTCTAAATCATCAATCACTGTCCTCTGTGGCATCATAATTTACTTGAACAGAAAATTTGGGATCCCACTGAGTTGCAGGATATTGCAGTACAGGTTCTCTTATCTCCCGAGTCCTCACTGACCTTGAAGGTCTAGGACCAAAATGTTGGTTATCCTGTAGCACTTCCTTTTCTCTAATCTTTTGGTCTGCAAAATAAAGTTGTTAACCCTCCAGAAGAGAAAGTTAATGATATTATTACCCTAGAACTTAGGCTTTTGAGCTTAACACCAGTATGGGTCTGAGTATAAAATGCCTCATACATAACATGAAACAGATATTTTGCAAAAGACATTGATATTTTAAACTGCAAGTCCTTACAGAATGTGAAAAAGATAAAACAATTAAAATGTTTTTATTTCATTTCATTTTATTTTATTGAGAAAAAAATAGCCATAAGACAGATTCAAAACTGATCAATAGGACAGTTTTTATAATTAATACACTGTACATTGTTATCTTCTTAGTGGTTATCCATAATACAATATGCAGAGAGCATATGCTGCCCAAACACTACTAGTACAAATATTTCATCTCACTGAATTAAGCAAAAGTAGCTGTATATCTATTTAAACTATTCTGTATATACAGATACAAATTGGTTCTTCTTCTGTATCCACATTGTTTTTTACACCTGGCATGGATGTGTATTCTATTGGCATGTAAATACTATAGGTGCAGAAATTCAGTCAAACAATCCAACACAGTCCAGCAGTCCATAATATTAGTGGGTTATCCGCAGAAGTTTTTGACTTGAGCCTTTCACAGCTCAGTATATTAATATTTCTTTGCCGTATATACCTTATTTTTATACTTTTCTGCTGGATGGTTAAGACCAAGATAAATCAACACCTATATAGCAAGAAATGCAAATTTTGTGCCCAATAAGGTCAATCAAGTACCCCTCTGGATTTATCCTATAACGTTGTAACACAGTTTGCAGATCCTCTGTCACTATCAGCCATGTGAATGTGTCACAGTCATTGCTTGACCAATTTGCTCTCTTTGAAAGCCTGAGGGAATGTTTGTTTTCTCTCCATGTGACTCTCCTTAGGCACACTCTACGTCATCCATCACATTGCTCTGTGGCCCCATAATCTCTTTGATCAGAAAATTTGGGACACAACTGTGTTGCATGATTTTACAGTATAGGTTCTCCTATCTCCTGAGTCTTCACTGACCTTGAAAACCTAGCGTCAAAATGTTGGCTATCCTTGCAGCTTATCTATTTCTCTAATTTTTGGTCTGCAAACTTAGGTTGTCAACCCTCCAGAAGACAAGCTTGTTATTACCGTACAACATATGCAGTTGGGTTTAACCTCACTATCTGCCTGAACATAAAACATCTTAGGCATAACATGGAACAGGTATTTTGCATAAAGCATTGATATGATAAACATTAAGTCCCTACAGAATATGATGAAAAAATCATTTAAAAATTAAAATATATTTTTAAAAAAGAATTATGTAATTCTTATGTTTACAGATAAGTCCAAAAATCTAACCATATACAACCTTGAAGCAGGACAGTCCCACATCATCGCTTTTCCTGTCTCCTGACTTCATTCACCACCTCCTTCTTTTTGCACAATCATCTACCCGAGAGATAGCACAGCAGCAACTGGCATGTCATGACAAGCAGCACTTATTCAGAAGTCCAGAATGGCAGGTACTCCAAGCATAAACATACTATTACAAATTGCCATCTTCAGTGCAGTTGTTTAGCTCACAGGTGTCAGTATATATAGTTAGTCAAGGTGAGAATATTTCCAATTAACTGCTAGATTCAAAAATCTTCTGGAGATTCTCAGGATCATTGCCTTGTCCATCTTCTACATATAACTGTATGGCTTGTCACTGTCATAAGAATGTTTTCTTTCTTGTTATTCAATATTGTTCTGAAAAATCTAAACAGAATAATTAGACAACACATAAAATTATATGTATAAATATAAAAATTAACATTATATCTTTATAACTAATATAATCTTATGTATGAAATGTGTAATAGTATCAACAAAGAAAATTACTAGAAACAATAAGCAAATTTAGAAGAGTACCTGATATAACACTAATGGGAATGGATAAAATGATGTGCTTTTTTTATACACTGGTGTGCTAGTCAGTCATAAAGAAGGATAAACTTGAGACATTTATAGCTAAATAGATGGACCTTGAAAACATACTCTTAAGTGAAATAAATAAGGCAAATATGTGTAAGTAGTGCAATGTCTTGCTGGTGTGAGAAACTGAAACTATAAATATGAACCAAACCATGAAGTTCATATTGTGAAATAGGAATAAATTGTTCAAAAGGAAAATGGAACTGTGGGGTGCCAGGGGAGGAGGATGAGAAAACAGATAAAATGGAATTGAAGATGTTTAAATAAGCAATAGAAGAGAGGTTGAAGGGAGGAAAGCTAATTAGGGAATAAAAGGGTATAAGATGTACTTTAGTGCTCATTTAATCTGCATTTCTTAAATGGCCAATGGCATTGGCCTTTGATATGCATTTTCTGATCATTTGCATTTATTTTTCTTAAAATAGTCCATACATTTAAATTGCACATTTTTGTACTGGAGCTTTAATTCAAGGAATGTACTTTTTGAATTCTTCAAATATTCTACATATTTGTCCTTTTTATGATAAACAATTAACAAATTTTCCCCATTCAGTTGGTTTTCTCATACTCTTTGCTTTACTATTATGTGAATTATTAATTTTTTTTTTTATTTTTGGTACCAGGTTTTGAACTGAGGACCTCACACTTGCCCGGTAGGCATTGTGCCACTGAGCAATATCCCTGGCCTACCATGTGATTTTTAAATTAATTTCACATAATATTTTAATTTTATATCATTCCTTTTGTTTCTTCTTTGAATTATTTCTTATACAACTGGGGTTCTGCTCAGAAAGTCCTTGCCTATACCTATGTTTTCAAGAGATTTACCTGCTTTTGTCTTCCACCGAATTAAGAACTTCTGTTTCAATATTTAAATTTTTGACTCATTTTTATTTTCATTTAGTACTTGTTGAGGGATAAGGACCTAAGTTCAATCTTCTACGTGTGCATGCCAGGTTTTCCAGTACCAACTTTTTTGAGACAGAGTCTTCTTATATAATTCAGGCTGGTTTTGAGCTCACAATGTAGACCAGGCTGGATTCAACCTGGTATGGAACCTCTTGATACAGCCTGCTGAATGCTGGAATTATAGGCATGTACCAACACATCCTTATTTTACCAGCAATTGTAGAAGACAGTCTTTCCTCCAGAAAAGTTCAGGTAGCTCAGTGTGCCTGGAGTTGTTTCTGATCAGCAAATCTGTTCTTTGTCAATGTAATGTTGTTTCTATCATTATAGATTTTTCACATAACCTAGCTGGGATTGTAATACCTTCTGCTTTTCTCTTGTTGTCCAGTATTGCTTTTACTATCTCAGACTTCTTGTTCCCTGTGAATTTTAGAATTTTCTTGTCAAGTTATGTGAAGGATAGCATTGTTATTTTGATTGTTGCTACATTAAATACTTATGTCAGTTTTGGAAGTAAAGTCATTTTAATTGCCAGGTTTCCTGCTCCGGAACAGGGAATAACTTCCAATTCCATTATGGTTTTTCAAAGTACGGTAGATTTCACAGAAAATTTTTTTCATTTTTTGGTTAGATTAACTTCTAAGTATTTAAATTTTACAATAATATAGCAAAAGATATTGATTTCCTAATTTCATTCCCAGTGAATTTATTAAAAGTGAATAAGAATGTTATTAACTTTTGCATGTTCATTTTCTATCCTGTTACATTGAATTTTATTTTTAATTATAGGTGATTATTAGAGTCATTTTTTGGTCTTCATTGTAGAGGTCCATGTTATCTGCAAATAATAATTTAACTTCATTTCCTATGCATATCCCTTTTACATTTTTCTCTTGCGTGATTTCACCGGCTAAGGTTTTGAGAACTATATTGAACAGGAATGGTGATGTGGAACACCATTTTCCTATTCTTGAATGTGGAGCGAAAGTTTTAAGGTTCTTGTTTAATATGATGTTGGCCATTATTTTTCATTAAGATAAGATCCTTCTTTACCTCTTTTCTTAAGGGTTTTATCATGAATGGATGTTCATTAGATGCTTTCTCTGCATTTATTTAGAGGACCATATGAGTTTTGTTCTTGCTTCTGTTTAGGTTGTGTATGACATTTATTGATTTGTGTACATTGAATCACGTCTGGATGTCTGCTATATGGCCATGTCATATAATCTTTTTTGATTATTTGTTTTGTATCTGCTAGTTTTTGTTAAGATTTGTGAATCTATGTTCACTAAAGAGATTGGCCTACAGTTCTCTATTTTGTTTGGGTCCTTTTCTTGTTTATTTGTTTATTTATTTGATCACATTAATGTTTTCTTCTAGGATTAGCTTTACACATATTTTGTACCTCTATTTTATTAGAGTTTGAAGAGTAATTGCATTATATATTCTCTAAAGTTCTTGTAGAAATTAGTTCTGAACCTTTTGGCATGAGGGCTTTTCTCACTTGCTAATTTTTTTAAGTCACATTGATGCTGGATTCTACCATGTTTTGACATCTCCTTGATTCAACTTTGCGGTTCATATGTGTCTTGGAATTTATTCATTTCTTCTGAATTATCTGTTTTATTAGAGCATCAGATATGAAAGTAATTAACAATGATTTTCTAGATTTAAGGATATATTTGATTATGATTTCGTCTTTTTAATTTATATTTTTTTCTTTTTGTATTTTAGGGGATTGTCTACAGGGTGTCCTGGATCCCACTACTAGATGGGACTCATAGTGATCCGTCTGTTTACAGCCTCCCAGGGCTGGGATTGCAGGTGCACACCACCACACCCAGTCTCAATTGCAGTCTCAGCGTGCCCCTGGAGGCGAGGCCGGCACTGCAGGCCCTGGTATCAAACCCCCAGCACCTGAGCCTACTTGCAGGTGCTTTAATTTTCTGAGCTATTTGGCCGGCCCAAAATCTCCACATTTTTACCTGTAGAGGTTGCATCAGTCTACACTTCCTTCTTTTTTCCACACAAATCCACCAGCATTTTTATTGGTGGATTCTTAGCAATAGCCATTCTTTCTTGGGTGAGATGATATCTCAATGTTCTTCTAGTTTGCATGTTTTCAATGTTCTATCATGTTGAACAATTTTTTTATATATATTTAAATGTCATTTCTACTTCTAAATCGAATCTGTCTATTCACTTCTTTTTATTTTCTGTATTTTAGGGAAGGGTCTGCAGGATGTTCAGGGTCTCACTACTAGATCAGACTCAGTCATCCACCTGTTTACAACCTCAGAAGAACTGGGATTACAGGCTTGCACCACCAAGCCCAGTCTCAATCTCCTTCTCAGTCCATCCCAGGGGCGGGGCCAGCACAGCAGGCCCAGGGATTGAACCCCCAGCTCCTGAGCCTGCTTGCAGGCACCTTAATCAGCTGAGTTACTTGGCCCGTCCTTATCTATTCATTTCAGATGCCTATTTTTGATTGGTTCTTTAAGTTTGATTGTCTGTTTTGTTTTGTTTGATTTGTTTTTAGTTGTATATTCTAGATAGTCCACTGAGGAACAGTTGCAAAAACATTTTTTCTACAGTTTTGGTTTTCTCTTCACTCCTTTAGAGATTTATTTTGCTGGGAAAAAGCTCTGAATAACATGAGATTTCAGTTGTTGAATCTGTGTACTATTTCTCTTCTGGTTTGAATTATGTTCAAAAAGTCTTTGCCCACAATGATTTTTTAAGACTTCCACCTATTCTATATTCTAGCAGATTTAGCATTTAATATTTAGATCTCTCATCAATTTTGATTTTAGTTTATTGCATGGTGATAGATATGGGGCTAATCTTAGTTTTTTATATATGGAAAGGCAGGTTTTCCAGCACCACTTATTAAAGAGGCTATCTTTATTCCAGTGAATGTATTTAGAATCTTTTTCTTCCATAATTTTATTGAGAAATAAATAGCAATGAGACAGTTTCAAACGAAATTGGTAGGACAGTTTCAATAATTAATACATAGCATACATTCTTCCTAGTGGTTAATTGCTGTACAAGATGCGGCATGATTTCCTATTTACAAACACCATTAGAACAAATCTCTCTATTCATTAAGAGAATGAAACTATATATCTAACCTAAACACATTGAATACACAGATACAAAATGGACATTCATCTGCATCCCCCTTTTTTGGTTAAGTTCCGTTATTTGAATATTATAGGTGTGTAAACTCAGCAAAATATTCTAAAAGAGTCCAGTAGTCCATAATAGTATTGGGTCTTCTGCTTGACTGACAATGTCAGAAATTGTTGACCTGAGTCCCCTACAGCTCAACATAACACCATGGCTTTCCTTCTTATATTTTATTTTTATACTTTTCTTCTGGATGTTTGAGACCAAGGAAAAGCAGGACCTATGCAACAAGAGTTGTAGCTTTTGGGTCTGATAAGGTCAGTGAAATCCCCTCAGGATTTATCCAGATCCTGTAACTCAAATTGTAGAACCTTTGTCAGTGTCAGTCATGTGGATGAGTCACTGCCATTGCTTGGCCAATGGGCACTCTGTGAAAGCCTGAGAGAATGTTTTCTCTCCATGTGACTCTCCTCATGCACCCTCTACATCATCATCACTTTCCTCTTTGGCTCCATAATCTCCTTGATCAGAAAATTTGGGACACTTCCGAGTTACATGACGTTACAGTACAAGTTCTCATATGTAGAATCTTTCAAAGATAAGGTAAACAAATATGTCTGTAGTTGTTTCTGCATCTTCTATTCTGTGCCATTTGTCCTCAGGTTTGTTTTTTGTCAATACCATACTTTCTTATCACACTAACTCTGTAGTACAATTTCAAGTTGGGGATGTGATGTCCCCACCTTTCTGTGGTTGCCCAGGATTTCCATTGCTGTTATAGGTCTCTTCAGGTTCCAAATGAATTTTAGAATTGTCTTCTCTCATTATGTGTGATATTCTGTTGTAATGCAGATTAGGATTGCATTAAATCTATACACCAGTTTTAAAACCATGGTCATATCTATTATATTAGTTCTTCCTACCCATGAGCAAGTGTTATCTTTTGATTTTCACATATCCTCCTCAGTCTTTTTCAAAGTAATGTGATCTTTCTTTCTCTCTCTCTTTCTTTCTTTCTTTCTTTCTTTCTTTCTTTCTTTCTTTCTTTTTCTTTCTTTCTTTTTCTTTCTTTCTTTTTTTCTGTGTTTAGGACAGGTTCTACAGGGTCTCACTACATAGGTCGGGCACGCACCACCATACCCAGTCTCAGTCGCCGTTTCAGTGTGCCCTGCGGACAGGGCTGGGATTGAACCCTGGCCACTGTGCTCTGCCTAATCAGGCACTTGAGTTCACTGAGCTGTCAGGCCAGCCCTGTTATTCTCAATATAGATGTATTTTACTGCCTCTGTTAGATTTATTGCTAAGTGTTTCATTCTGCAGCTACTATAGTGAAGATGTTGCTTCCATAATTTCTCTCACAGTAAGTTTGTTTTTTGTGTACAAGAAGGCTTAGTATTGACTTTGTATCCAACTACATTATTGAACTTTGTTATTAAATCTTGAAGTCTTTCAGAGATGTTTGTGAGACCTTCTACGTAGAGTATCATGTTACTTGCACATAATGCTAATTTGACTTCTTCCTTTCCTAAAATTATTCATTTTATTTCTTCCACTTGTATAAGTGCTCTGGCTAAAGTTTCCATAACTATATAGAATAAAAATAATGATAGGGTACATCCTTGTCATATTTCTGAATTTAGAGTATTTTCAGATTTTTGTCCACTTATTGTGATATTGGTTGTTGGTTTGTTATAGACCACTTTCATCATATTGAGGTAAAGACCATTGTATTTCAGGTTTTCTAGGGATTTTATCCTGAGTGGGTTTTGCGCTTTGTGAATATTTTTCTTTATCTATTGAGATGAATATATGGATTTGTCTTTAGCCCTGTTAATATGATGTATTACATTTATCAATTTATATATGTTAAAACATTCCTGCATACCTGGGATAAATCAAACTTGAAAATAGTGTATCTTCTTGAGGATTTGCTGTGTTCAGTTTTCCAGTATTACTATTTTTTTATCTTTTAAAGAGTACAAAGTGGGGAGAAATGAGAAATGATACAAAGTTTCATTTAAAAAGTGATAGGAATTCTACAGTGGTTGTTGTACTGCACAATGGTATCTTCATAATAGTTGCTTAGGTTACCAAATATAGACATACAAATTTGATTTTAAGTAATACAAAATTAAAAAATAATAATAAAAATAATAATTAAGCATAAACTGCTCCATTAAACAGACCAGCAGATATCATCAGTAAATTATCCCAAGTATCTTAAATGTATACATGAATACATATTTTCTCTTCTTACTTCTGATTTTATTAAGGATTTTTGTATCTATATTCATTAGGGAGATTGGACTGTCATTCTTACTTGATTCGGTTCTACTCTAGTTTTTGAAAACAAGGTAATACTTGCTTCCAGGAATGAATTTGAGTGTATTGCTTGTCTTTCTATTTCATTTAAGAGTTTGAAAAGTGACAGTATAAGATATTCAAATTTCTTATAGAATGAATCATATTAGGGAGTATGTTGATATTTATAGAGTTACATAAAGATAATAGGATAGCATAAACAGGAAATAGAAGACAAAATATAAAAATGGAGAAGCTATAGAGAATGAAAATAAGAACAATTAAAAGGAAAAAAGAGAGAACAAGGAAAATAAAAGGAGAAAAAGAAAAGTACGACGTTAAAAACCCAAGGATTAAAAGACTCAGAATTATCCTCCAAAGTCAGTGAGGACAAAAAGGGGAAAGAAAAAATAAGAGCTCCAAAATTTTATCTTTTTTGTTAGAATGAGTGCTTTCCACCCAACACCTTCAGTTTTGGAATCCAGTAATTGTCCATTTTCTCCACCTACCCTTAAGGACTCAATTTTCAAGATGCTCCCCAGTCCAGAGGTCCAGTTGTTTACAAAGATTGTTTTAGCGTCCAAGTCAAAATGTGTCTCCACCCAGACCACTAAATAAGGAAGGCAGTCAGGCAATGGGTTCACAAAGGGTGTATGCAGTAGGGTATGAGCTTGAATTCTCAATGCTGAGACTTTCCAAACAAAGTAGTTAAAGTGACACACAGCCTGTACCTATAAAGGACTGAGGTCTGTGCCCTCCCTGTCCCAAGCTCAAATCCCTCAGGTGGTCTCTTTATTCCACACTCTATCCATGGTTCCTGTCAATGGATTTATCAAATTCAGTCAGTGAGAGTGTAACACTGGTATCTCTGAAGGGAATGCACCCTGCAACTATTCTGAATCTCATATTTAAACGCTCATCCTTTTCACAGAATAAAGCCCAATCACTTACAGTCCAGGAATATAACAGGTGCCTGTTTTATGTTCCCTCTTCAGCTGCTGACAGAGGAAGGACACCTGTAGCAGCAAACTCAGAGCCACCTCTCCAGTTTCTAATGCCTGTCAACCCAATCCATCACCGTTTTTACTTGAAGCCCTCTGGAATCTCCCAGTATACACCTTGTTTTTGCAGTAAGGCTAGGGGAAATGTCCAGACCACTTTGTTTCCTTTTCTGCATTATGGCCTGCTATTTTAACTTCTCTATAGCTTTTAATTTGTCCATCAGTTTGTTCCTGTTTTCTGGGGACCTACATTTCTCTTTTTTCGTCCTCAAGTAGTTGTTTTCAAGTATGTAGATTCTGAAACTTGGACAGGCTCAATATCTGCTGCTCGACAGTACATCATTTTGAATCATATATATATATATATATATATATATATATGCAAACTTTTGGAAACATTGGAACATTTATACATTGCTGCTGGGAATATGAAATATTACAACTGCTATGGAAAATAGTTTGCTGATCCCTCCCAATATTAAACAGAATTACTGGTTCCGGGGAGATAGCTCAATAGAATAAGTGATTGCTTGGCCTGTCAAGCGCAGGGTATGAGTTCAATCCCTGGTAACGCAAAAACAAACAAGCAAGCAAACAAACAAACCTCATAGCATAGCAATATTACTTCTGAGTGTATGAAAACTAGAGAATAAAAAATAAATGTTTCAGGGACTGGGGAGATGGCTAAGTTGGATAAGTGCTTCCCTGGCAAGCACAAGGGACTGAGTTCAATACCCAGTTAGGCCAAAAAATAAAAAATAAATAAATACATTATTTTTCAATAAAAATTTGTTCAAGATTGTTCACAACACAAAGTATTCACACTGTGCAATAGATGGAAACAGATGATAGAATTGTAGTATACAAATATATTAGAATATTATATAGCCAGAAATGAGAGATCATTATTGACATATGCTATAATAGAAATAAATCTAGAAAATATTAAGCTACGTGACAGAAGCCAAACAAATGGGCTACATATTAGATAGTTCTATTTATGTAAACTATTAAGTATAGGTAAATCTGTAGACAAAAACAAATTATTAGTTACTAAGGACTGCTTTCAAGTGGGAAGAGAAATGATTGCTTAATTTATTTGAAATTATTTTCTGGGCAGTAAACATATTTTGGGATTAATAAGTATATATTTGATATTTCCAAAACATTGTGAATGCACTAAACTACATTGAGTTGTGCACTTTAAAATGGCTAAAGTGGTAAATTTTATGTTATATTATGATTTTAATATATCTGTCACTTTGAAAATCACATATTTTCAGGAAGCGATTGAGTCATGAATACTCCACTTTTTGAATGAGATTAGTGCTTTTATAAGGAGTTTGAAGAGTGCACTCTAGCACATCTTGCTCTTTTGTCTTCTGTCATATGAGAATGCAAAGGCAGCAATGTATGAACCAGGAAGCAGGCTACCACCAGACCCCAAATCTGTCCACATGATGATCTTGAAATTCCCAACCAGCAGAGGAGTAAGAACTATTCTTCAGTGATACATTAGTTGGTCTGTTGTATTCTGTTATAGTAGCAGAAACAAACTAAGCTATGTATTTTATATACACTGTCTGGATTTCTTATAGGTATATGTTCACCTCTTCATTCTGACAGAAGAAAGGGCTTTTACTTTTGCAGCTAAATGTAAATTGAGAAAACATAGCTTGAAGAAGCAAACATAAATTAAACTGGTTATGACCTCTTGCCTATAAACAAGTGCATGAAGGAAATGTGTATCTAGAATGATAATATTTTAAGCATCTATTTCAAGACCTTACTCTCCCAAATTTGGCAGGCTCTTTTATGGAGGTTATAATTTTAGGAAATTTTATGCCTACAAAAGAAAAAATTATACAGATACTGGCAATCATGAGCTCATCACAAATGTCATTGTTCTGGGCTGAGGAGATAACTCAGCAGCATAAATGCCTGCCTGGAAGTGCAAGGTCCTGAGTTCAATCCCTCATACAAAAAAGTGATTATTTTTGTTCCTTTTTTACCTATGGAAAGACAGAACAGTCTGAACGTCCTATCACTCACCTATGGAGGTAGCTTCACTGTTTAAGTATCTTCCTGGCAAGTCCAAGGACCTGGGTTCAAGCCCCATTACTGTATGCCGTGCCAGCCACCCAAACTGGTCGTGGTGGTGCATACCTGTAATCCCAGTGCTGGGAAGGCTGAGACAGAAGGATCACTATATGAGTTTTAGACACTTAGTAAGTTCCTGTACTAAATGAATTTTTTTTTAAAAAAAGCCCTAATAGAACACACAGTATAGAAAAATACATCTTTTAATAAATCAATGCAAAATCAGAAGCAAAAATTCAAGAGGAATTTGACATAAGTTGAAAGGATCAAAGACAGAAAAACATGAGAAATAAAAACCATGAGAAATAAAACCAAAATAATGGAGATGATAGAAGAGAATTTGTGTAATTAATATCTTTGTACTAATATGAAATTTTACCTAATATACAAAGGAAAATAGAATATTAAGAAGACAGAAACATTAGGAAATAAATAATAGTCATATCTTAAGGCCCAGCTATGTGAAATTTAATTTGATATTTACTACATTCTGATGAAAAATGTTACTAGTTGTTTGTTAATGTATGTACAAGCTACAGTTTGTCACTCTCTATTGTTTTCTATTAAACAAAAAACCCTTTTTTGTCCACATCATTTTATTACTCATTGTGCCTCATGGATCAATTACTCATCAGATCTGAGGTATTAATATACTAAGAATTTTATGAGAAATAAGTATTTTTAAAAGGGCAGTTGTTATTTAATTTATTTTTATTAAGCTTAGTTATCACATTTATCATGGGGAATTTGTACCTGTACTTAGTATATACTAGTACTTTTTTCTCATTACCTTTATCTATTCAGCCTCTTTCCTCTTCCTTTTTCGCAAAGATGTGTATCCACTTTCTCCTCTTCTTTTCCTTTCATTTTCTTCCTTTCCCCCTTTCCTTACCCTCATTCCCATGTCTTTTGAGCAAATATTTTTCTATTTTGCAGTACCTATTAGACACTTTTGTTCTTATTTATACTTTTGGCTTTTCACATCAGAGAAACAATATGATATTTGCAAGTGTGTTTATTTTGCTTTAAAGCACTATCTCAATGTGCATATATTTACCTAGAAATGTCTCAAATTTATCCTTCTTCGTGGCTAAGTAAGTACTCCACTGTGTAAAAAAAAACTATCATTATTATCCATTCTTCATTTGAGAGGCATTTTGTTTGTTTTCAAGATTTAGATATTAGCTATTCTTGTTTTGTACTTAGAACAAGATGTACAGGGTGTACAGGGTCTCACTGGGTAAATAAAGACTAGTAGTGATCCTCTGTGTACAGCCTTCAGAATGCTTGGATTACAGGTATGCACTGCCAGGCCCAGTCTCAATCGCCAGCTCAGTGCACCCTAGGAATGGGGCCAATATGGCAGGCCCCAGAGATTGAACTCCCAGCCCCTGTGTGCAAGCAGTCACTTTCATCCCCTGAGCTGTTTGAAATCTGTAACATATACCTTGTTGAATGACTGTTGTATGTTACCCTGTTTCTGTCTTTGTTTATATTTGGTTTTGCTTTTGATTATGTTTTTCAAAAATTAAAAAATAGATATTAGAGACTGTGCTCTTGTAAATTTGAGTTTGTATATATCACTGTGGTATAATGTACAGAGAACCATTCCTGGTCATTGTCATGGCCAAGAAAGTTTTATTTGTAATCCCATTGAAAAGCTATTGAGGCCATGTTCCGGAAAACCCCAGACAGAGCCTAGCCCAGGCCTGGTGAGTATGTGGGAGAGCTTCCAGGTACCCTGTGCCAGGGGGACCAACTACAGGTCCCAGGCAAGGTGCAGTGTGGGTGAGACCTTCTTCCATCAACTTGGGACACCCCCCTCCACTCCGCAGCAATTCCCCCACCACACCTGCCAGTAAGAATGTCTGCCATGTTCCGGGAACCCCCAGACCCAGGCTAGCCCAGGTTCGGTGAGTATGTCGGAGAGCTTCCTGCAACCTTGCCCCTGCGGGACCTACTACTGGTCCCAGCCCAGGCACAGCAAGGGTGAGACCCTCTTCCACCCTCTTGGGATGCTCCCAAAACTCCGAAGCACCTCCCCCACACCACCCACTGAGTAGGAATTACTGCTGCATTCCAGGAACCTCCAGACCCAGTGAGTGTGTGGGAGAGCTGCCTCTCCCCTCTACTCCACCTTGTCCCCTCCAGGCTGCACTCAGGCCTGGCATACATGCCTGGGGTGTAACCCTGCAGCTGCAATCCCTGCAGAAAGTGTAGAGGATAGAAACATCCAGTTAATCCAGGAGCAGAAAATATTGCCAGAGGGGCACAACAGGTTCACCCTCAAGGGCAGCAGCAGGAAGGAACTGAGAAGAGCAGCCAGACCCAAACCAGGTACAGATGGATAAAACCAAACTACGTAGATCTGCACCTCAAATTCAGTAGGTGCTAAGGTTATAACTACAATGAAGATCTACAACAAAGGTCAGAAGACAGTGCTACACAAAAAGACAGGAAGGAAGAAAATGCAACTTCAGAAACCAAGCCCACCCATAACAAGTGCATAGGACACTAACACAGAATAAATTGGGAATCACACAGCTAAAAGCAATGAATCAACAGCTTGTGAAATAAAGAAACAGCTGCAGAAAGGAATAGAGGACCTCACATTGGAAATAAAAAAAGAAATGCCTGAATTAATGACATCTGCAGTAAAGAATCAAATGCAGAAACATATGGAAGAAACCCAGTGCCCACCCAGAACAAGTGCGGAGGACAAGAGCTCGACTCAAATGCGTGAATCAAGTGTCGATAGTAAATAAGCAACAGAAGAAACATATAGAGGAACTCAGACCAAAATTCCTTTCTGAAATAAAAAATGAATTGTCAGAACTCATAACATCTGAAGTACAGAAGCAACTACAGAAACATAGGGAGGAAACGCAATCAGAAAAAAGAAAAACAGTGCAGTAAAAGAAGTTATAACTGCATGTAAAGAAAACAATGCTAAAAAATAGAGATTAGAAAAATGATGGATTCATTGAAGAATCAATACAAGAAAGAAATAGATCGCATGAAGCAGAGTCAAAGAGATATAGAGGAAATTAAAATCTCAATCCTAAGCTTGCAAAAACGTTTAAGTGAAAATGAAGACAGAGTTTCAGATCTTGAAGATGCTGGTGTAGCTAGTGAAAAGGTAATAAAGGATCTCTTAAAAACAACTACGATGCAGGAAAGAATAATGAATCACCTGCAACATGATGCAAAGATGAACAATGTGACAACAATAGGCATCAATGAGAAAGAAGGAGTCAATACAAATGTCATTAAAAAATATGGGCAGAAGTAATAGCAGAAAACTTCCCAAATATGAGGAAACAATCTGACATTCAGGTAAC
>NW_004525056.1:234930-235964 GCF_000260255.1 Octodon degus
CAGAGTGTTCCACCCAAACACAGCTGAATATACATTTTTCTCAGTTGCACATGGGTCATTTTCTAAAATAGACCACATACTGTTCCATAGGTCATGCTTAGGTATATGTAAGAAAACAGAAATTATCCCATGCACATTATCTGACCACAGTGCAATGAAACTGGAAATAAATGACAAAAGAAACCAGAAAAACACCTTAAATTCATGGATATTAAATGACACCCTACTCAGCAAACAATGGGTCACAGATGAAATTAAACAAGAAATTCAACAATATCTACAATTCAGTGAAAATTGAAATACAACTTATCTGAATTTATGGGAGAGGATAAAACCAGTTCTCAGAGGGAAATTCATAGCTGTGAACTCACACATTAGAAAAACAGAACAGGAACAAATAAATAACCTAATGCTGGGCGTTCAACAACTAGAAAAGGAAGAGCAAACCAAACCCAGAGTGTTGTATGTTATGGGTCGGTGCCGAAAGAAAAGACCAGAAGACCTGCTGAATGTAGCTTCAGAGGTCTCACTGAGATTAGTCTCTCTCCAAGTGAGCTCTGAGCCTCAGAAGCTTCTCACTTTTATTGAGGAGTAAGGGCAGACTAAGGAATGTACATAATTATCTAAGTGAATACAAACTACTATCTCTATTACCTTCCACCATTTGCCTAACAATAGGCTCACCCAAATGCTAGTCCATAACATCCCAAGCAAGGGATCAAAGGACAGAGCGCCTGTAGGAGAAGCTGTTATCTGCTGCTTTGGGTCCCAGCTTTCCAGGAATTTGCAAAGAGACAGCAACCCTCCTCGGGCTGAGTCCAGTGTTGCCTACTGTCTTGGGACCTCAGGCGTTTGTCTTAAAAATATGTCTCTACACCAGAGTCAAAAGACTGGAGGAAATCATAAAAATTAGAGAAGAAATTAATTCACATGAGACAAAGAAAACAATTCAAAAAATTAAAAAAGCAAAAAGCTGGTTGTTTGAAAGATTAAATATAATTGATATGCCTTTAGCCAACCTCATGAAACAGAGG
>NW_004525057.1:0-2540 GCF_000260255.1 Octodon degus
CCATAGAAGGAAAATAAAGTGACAATGATAAGCCAATACATATGAGTTATAATGACCAATGTAAATGGCTTCAATTCTCCAATCAAAAGAAACAAACTGGCAGAGTAGATTAACAAACAGAATCTAACCATATGCTATATACAAGAAACACATTTACCTCAAAAGAAAATTCACAGACTATTAGTGAAAGGATGGAAAATAATTCTCCATGTTACTGGTCTGGTTGTTGATAATATCAACATAAAACAATAATCAGTCAAAAGATAAAGAAGATCACTATGTATTTGTTAGAGGAAAAGTGTAAGTGAAAGAGATAATAAGTATAAATATATATGCATCCAATATAGGAGCACCCAACTACACAAGATAAATCTTGACACACATAAAAATGAAATGCACAATAACATAGCTGTAATGAGGAACTTTAATACAAAGAAATAGATCAACTAGGCAAACAATCAGCAAAGAAATAGAAAAACTAAAACAAATTTGTGAAGAAATGGAATTAGCAGATCTTACAGAGTATTTCACCAAGCAACAACAGAATACATATTCTTTTCAGCTGCAAATCGGACATTCTCCAGATTATCACACAGAATGTGTTTAAATAAATGCAAAGGAATCGAACTTATCCTATGCATATTATTGACGTTGGTGCAACGAAACTGGAAGGCAGTGACAAAACCACAAAACAACATAAACACATGGAAATTAAATAACACTCTTCTGAATAACCACTGGGTTACAAGAAATTAAAGAAGAAAGTAAACAATATTTACAGTTTAAGGGAAATGCAGATATAACTTACTGGAACTTGTGGGATACAATGAAAGTTATCTTAAGGGGGTAATTTTTAGCAGCAAATTCGCACATCAGTAAAACAGAACAAGCCCAAATAAATGATCTCATGCTGCACCTGAAGCTCCTAGGAAAAGCATAGCAAGTCAATCTCAAATCCCAAAGCTCAAAGAAGGCAGGAAATTATATAGATTAGAGCAGAAATTAATGAAATAGAGACAAAGAAAACAATATAAACAATAAATGAATCACAGAGTTGGCTCTTTGAAAGAATAAATATAATTGATAAGCCCCTATCCAAATTTATAAAAAAAAAGCAAAGAAAAAAACCAAATTCATGAAATAAGATAGGGAAATGGCAAAATCACTATTGATCCTAGAAAAATTTAGATCATCAATAGCTACTTTCAAAAACTTTACTCTCACAAGATACAAAACGCAGAGGAAATGCAGTTTCCTAGATACATATGAAATGCCAGTGCTGGGTCAGGAAGTTATACAAACTCTGATTAACCTGATAACAGCAGACATAATTGAAAATATAGTAATAATTTTAAAATGAACTGCCAACAAAGAAAAGCCCAGATCCTAATGGACTCACTGCTGAATTCTACAAGATATCTAGAAAATATTTAATGCCAACATTTGGCAAACACTTTAGTGAAAGTGAAAGGGAAGTAATACCCCCAAATCATTATGGGAGGCAAGTATTACTCTGATGCCAAGAGAAAGATCCAAAAAAAAAAAAAAAAGAGAGAGAGAACTACTCTCCTTAGAATATCTTTAAGGAACATAGATACAGAAATCCTGACTAATATAGGAGGAAACAGAATAAGGCAAATCATCAAAAAGATTATACATCACGACAAATTGGGATTCATCCCAAGAATGCAGGGATGGTGCAATATATGCAAATCAATAACTGCAATATACTACAGCAATAGAGCCAACAACAAGAGCTATATGACCATTTCAATAAATGCAGAAAAAGTTTTTGACAAAGTCTAGAGGTCATTCATGATAAAAAAAAAATCTGGGGGGCTTGCAGATCAGCTCAGTTGTTTAAAGCGCCTGCATGGGCAAACACAGTCAGGTGCAGGAGACCATGGTTTGATACCCAGATCCACAAACTGCAACAGATCCACCCTTAAGGCAACCTGAACTAGCCACAATAAAAAGAAATCTTTCTCCAATTTTTGGGAGGGGAGACAGCTCAGTGGTCAAGCTCCTACCTGGTAAATGCAAGGACCCAGGTTTTATCCCCAGTAGCGAGTGCTGAGCCAGCCCCAGAACCCAGGGCATGTTGTGCTGGGCACTGAAACCATGCATGGTGGCACACACCTATAATCCCAGAGCTGGGGAGGCTGAGACTGGAGGATCAATAGGAGTCCAAGCTGCATAGTGAGACCTTGTATTGAATAAATAAATAAATAAATAAATAAATAAAATGTAAATCTTACCCCAAATTGGAAAAGATTGTCTATAGCTCATTTGATAAAAGCCATCTATGAGAACAAACAGCCCACATCATACTAAATAGGAAATAACTGAAAGCTTTACTTTGCAATCAGGACAACAAGCATGTGCACTATCTACACTCCTACTCAATATAGTTCTAGAAACATTATCCAGAATAATTAGGAAAAGAAGAGCTAGGAAACATGATAGAGGCAAGTCATACTGTTATTTGTACAAGATGGGTAAGGCAATGATCCTGAGAATCTTCAGATTTCCAAATCTAG
>NW_004525057.1:3800-4803 GCF_000260255.1 Octodon degus
TCCTATCAATTTGATTTGAAACTGTCTCATTGTTATTTGTTTCTCAAAATTATGGAAAAAAAAGAAATCTTTCCACAAGCTAGAGATCTGTGGAATCCATCTTAGGGCCTGGATCACGTGATAATGTTCCCTGTGAATATCTATCAGGAGGCTAAGGAATCTAAGATGGAAGACAAAAGTGTCTGTGCTTGAAAGTCCAAAGACTAACACTGCAAGTTAGAGTCTCCGCATTGACAGCCTGTAAAGTCAATGTTTGGAATTGACAAATCTATGACAAGAACCAGCAGATGATGCTCAAGGTGAAAGCAAAGACCAGAGTTCCAGCTGAAGTGTCTATGCCAAAGGCCAGGAGATGACTTTCAAGGTGAACACAAAGACCAGAGCTCTTGCTAAGTGAACAATATCCTTCTTCAAGAAAGTAGCAGAAGAGAACATTCAGGGCTTCTTTAAGGGAAATCAGCATAAAATCCTTTCCTTCCATTCTCTTTTATACCATTTGTATAACAATTCTACTTAAGTGGGCCTCCCTAGCCTACAAAACTCAATTCAGCCAGGTGTTGCCACTCAAGTTGATCTTTAATTGATTAATTCTCACAGTATATTTTTCTTCGTTGCATCTCAATTTGGGTGTTTTTTTGTTTTGTTTTGTTTTTTGTTTGTTTGTTTTTTGTTTTTGTACTAGGGATTGAATTCAGGACCATGCACATGCCAGGCAAGCACTTAGGCTGCTGAGCTATCTCCCCAGCCCCTTCAATCCAGTCTTGAAAGCCTCAGATTGTAGAACCTTTGTCAGTGCAGTCATGTCAATCCAGTCTTGACAGCAGGGTAACACATCTGTGTAGAATAAATTAAGCAATTTCTCTTTTTTAATTTCATGGAAGAGCTCCAGGAAGATCTGCATCCTTTTTTATACTCAGCAGTAAAACCTGAGTTCTGGGTTTTTCTTAGTTTGGAGAGTTGTTATTTCAGTTTCATTTAATCTGTTTATATTATTTATATTTTT
>NW_004525057.1:5603-6665 GCF_000260255.1 Octodon degus
TTTATTAAATCTACTTATTCTATACTGTAGTTGGATATTTCCTTGTTGAATTTTTGCCTACTAAATCCATCTGTTTGTGAACAAAAATGTAGATGTCACCTGCTATGATTGTGTTGAGATCTGTCTGTGTGTTTTACGAAGTTGGGTGCGGCAAATATATATTCATTGTATATATTTTACAACTCTTGTCTCTCATTAGTGAACTATTCCCTTTGCCAATGTGCAGTTGCCTTCTAATTTTAGTTAAGCACGTTTTATGTGCTAGTATATGGTCTGTTTTAGAGAATATCTCATGTGCAGCTGAGAATATGTAATCAAATTTATCCTGTTTTATAGCTGAATCATACTCCATTGTGTAAAAATACAACATCTTCTTTACCCATTCCTCAGAGTATGGGCATTTGAATTGCTTCCAAGATTTAGCTATGACAAATTGTGCTGCTACAAACATGGGTGTTCATATGTCAGTGAAACACTCCATATGGTCTGCTAAATCCATTTATTTACAAGTTTGTTTCAGTTTTGCTATTTCTTGCTGATTTTTTGCCTAGTTGACCTATCTCTTTGTGACAGTAGTGTTAAGTTCCCCATTACAACTGTGTTATTCTCATTTGATTTTCACGTCTGTTAAAAATTTATCTTACATACTTGCATGCTTCTATGTTGAGTGAATATATATTTATGATTGCTATCTATTTGTCTTGAAGTTTTCCCCTAACAAGCATATTATGACCTTCTTTTTTTTTTAATCCGTTGTGGTTTGAAGTTGACATTGTCAGCAACAAGAATAGCTCCACCTGCTTTTTACTGGTTTCCTGTTCCATGGAATACTTACTTCTATCCTCTAACTTTCAACCCATGAATTTCCTTCTGAAGTAAATGTGTTCCTTGTATACAGCATATGGTTGGATTATTCTTTTTTTTTTTTTTTACAATACCAGGAAAATCAATGTTCCATTTTTAATGAGGGATAAATCAACCAGAGAAATACTCTGAACCAAGCAAAGCTCTGTACTACATGATTTCACTGGGGAACTTTCCCAAACACCCAGAACATTAATG
>NW_004525057.1:31641-32668 GCF_000260255.1 Octodon degus
ATGTGTATGAATCAAACACAGGAGCATCCAACTATATAAGGCAAATCTTAATAGCATGAAAAATCTAATATCCAATACCACAATCTTAAAAGGAGACCTTAACACCCAGTTATCACGAAAAGATAGGTCATGCAGACAAATAATAGGTAAAGAACTAGCAGAACTGAACCAGAACTTGGAACAAATGGACTTAGTAGACATATACAGAGTCTTCCTCCCAAACACAGCTGAATAGACATTTTTTTTCAGCTGTACAAGGGACATTTTCTAAAATAGAACACATATTAGTCCATAGGTCAAGTTTAAGTAAATGTAAGAAAACAGAAATTATCCCATGAATACTATGTGATCACAGTGCAATGAAACTGGAAATAATTGACAAAAGAAAGAAGAAAAATGCCATAAATACATGGAAATCAAACAGCACCCTCCTCAGCAAACAATGGGTCACAGATGAAATTAAACAAGAAATTCAACCATATCTACCATTCAATGAAAATTAAACCACAACTTATTGGAATTTATGGGATACAATGAAATTTATAGCTGTGAACTCACATATTAGGAAAACAGGACAGGAGCATACAAATACCATAATGCTGCAACTCAAACGTCTAGAAAAGGAAGAACAAAGAAGGCCCAAAGCCCAAACATGTGAGGAAATTATAAAATTAGAATAGAACTTAATTCAATTGAGATTAAGAAAACAATTCAAAGAACTAACGAATCAAAAGGCTTGTTCTTTGAAAGATTAAATAAAATTGATAAGCCCCTAGCTAACCTCGTCAAAAAGAGGAAAGAAAAATTCAAACACAAGGAATTAGGAATGAAAAGGGTGAAATTACCACAGACCCAGTCTAAATTCATAAGATCATGAAAAACTACTGTGAGAATCTTTACTCTCACAGAATGGAAGACAGAAAAAAATGGACTGATTCCTAGAAAGGTACAAATTACCAAAACTAAATCAAGAAGATATAAATACTCTCAATAATCCAATAATAGTGAATGAAATATGAAATGTAAT
>NW_004525057.1:33241-36617 GCF_000260255.1 Octodon degus
GGACGTCCTCTATCACCACTACTAATCAATGTAGTTCTTGAATAACTAGCTAGAACCATTAGACAAGACAGAGAAATGAAAGGAATAAGAATAAGTAAAGAAGAAGTTAAACTATCATTATTTGCAGATGACTTGATGCTCTGTTTGGAAGACACAAAAAACTCCACCAAGAAGATACTAGAATTAATACACAAGTTCAGTAGCATAGCAGGATACAAAGTCAATACCCAAAAGACAATAGCATTCCTCTACACAGATAACAAAAACACTGAGAGGGAAATTAGAGAAACATAACCTTTTAAAATAGCATCACAGAAAATGAAATACTTAGGAATTTTCCTAACTACAGAAGTCAAACATCTATTCAATAAAAAGTACAGTACTCTGAAAGAATAGATCATTGAGGATTTCAGAAAACAGAAATATATTCCCTGCTCCTGGATAAGAAGAACCAACATTGTGAATATGACCATACTAACAAAATTGTTGTACAGATTTAATGCAATCCTTATCAAACTACCACCAACATACCTCACAAGCCTAGAGAAATCATTCTTGAAACTTATTTGGCATGAGAAAAGACATAGAATAGCAAAAGAAATCCTGGCCAACAAAGACAAGGCAGGAGACATTACAATTCCTGATTTGAAAGTTTACTACAAAGCTAATGTGATAAAATCAGTATTGTATTCTCAAAAAACCAGACCTGAGGATCAATGGAATAGATTAGTAAATGCAGAAGCAACTAGAAACACATTCAGACACCTTATCTTTGACAAAGGGGCCAAACATGCTTCCTGGAAGAAAGATAGCCTCTTGAATAAGCGGTGGTGGAAAAACTGGCTCTCTACATGCCAAAAACTAACATTTGACCCAGGTCTATCACCATGCACTAAGCTAAAATCAAAATGGATTAAAGATTTAAATATTAAAACAGAAACACTAAATCTCCTGGAAGAGAAAGTAGGAGGAACTCTTCTAGACATAGGGGTAGGCAATCAGTTCATAAACAAAAATCAAACTGCACTAGTAACACTTGAAAAGAATTAAGAACTAGAACTTCCTCTTATTGAGAAGTTTATGCATTTCAAAAGAAATTTTGAACAAAGTGAAAAGAAAACCCACAAACTTCAAAAAAAAAAATATAACTAATAAGCACTCAGACAAAGGTCTTCTCTCTAGAATTTATAAAGAACCAAAAAATATTAGAGCCCCCAAAATTAAACACCGAATCCAAAAACATGCAGCAGAGATGAACACACACTTCTCAGAGGATGAAATTATAGAAACTAATAAATGCATGAAAAATGTTCCACATCACAAGAAATCCATGAAATGCAAATTAAAACAATACTGAGATACTATCTCACCATTGAAAGAATGGCTATCGTAAAGAAATCAACCAACAACAAATGTTGGAGAGGCTGTGGGGCAAAGGAACCCTTTTCCACTGCAGGTGGGAATGTAGCCTGGTGCAACCATTATGGAAACCAGTATGGAGACTCCTTAGAAAACTAGGACTGAAAGTCCCATTTAAACCAGCTATTCCTCTACTGTGAATTTTCCCTGAGGATCTGAAAACATCATATCATAGTGATATATGTGCACCTATGTTTATAGCAGCTCAATTTGTGATAGCCAAATCTTGGAAACAACCAAGATGCCCATAACCTAAAGAATGGATGAAAAGATGTGGTATTTTTGTACAATGGAGTATTACTCAGCTATAAAGAATGCTAAACTAGAAACCTTTGGATGTAAGTGGATTCCACTTGAAGATATACTCATTAGTGAAATAAAGCAGACCCACATGTGTAAATATTGTATCATTTCCCTAGTGTAAGAATTCAAAAGAAGAAATAAAATTTGAAAGGTATAACACAAATAAATGGAAAGTGAGAACTGAAGAAGTACACAACAAAGAGTGGGCAAGGAGAAAAGCTAGGAAACATGACAGAGGCAAACCATACATTGATATACATAAGATGGTTAAGGCAATGATTCTGAGAATCTCCATCAGGGTTTTGAAACAAGCAGTTAATTGGTAGGATTCTCACCCTGACTAAATGTATGTGTTGATACCTGTAAACGAAGCAATTGCATGGAAGATAGCAATGTGTAATACTAGGGCCATGCTTGGAATGCCTGTCATTCTGGTCTTCCAGAAGTGTACAGCTTCTAATGTCATATCAATTGCTGCTATACTCTGTCTCAAGTAAATGTTTAAAAAAGGAGAATATATAATAAATGAAAACAAAAGATAGAAAGAAAATGTCATAGAACTGTCTACCACAATGCTCTAAATTGCTCTGTGTAAATTGGTAATTTTTTATCTCTATTTTTATTAATATTTTTAATTTTTTCTCACATTCTGCATGGATTTAATGTTTAGCTTATCAACAATTAATGGAAGAGACCTGTTCTATGTTATGTCTAAGGCATTTGATATTCAGAAAGACACTGATGTTAAGCTCAACAGCCCATATTATAGGGTAAAATATCATTAATCTTGTATTCTGCAGGGCTAACAAGTTGTTTGCAGACCAAAACATTAAAGAAAAAGAAGGGTTACCAGTGTAGCCAACATTTTGGCCTTAACTGTTCAAGGTCAGTGAGGACTCAGGACAAAAGGCAACCTGCACTGTAATATCCTGTAACTCAGTGGAGTCCCAAATTTTCTGTTTAAAGAGATCATAGGGCCACAGTAGAAAGTAATGGACAGTGTAGATTGTGCCTAAGAAGAGTCACCTGCAGAGAAAACCTCCTTTCAGGCTTTCACATAGAGCATTTTGGTCAAGCAATGTCCATGACTCATCCACATGGCTGACACTGACAAAAGATGTACAAACTACTGTACAGGGCTTCAGTGTAAGTCCTGAGGGGATTTGACTGACCTTGTGAAATACAAAAGTTACATTTTTTGTTATGTAGGGCTTGCTGTATCTTGCTCTTAACCATCCATCAGAAAAATTTAAAAATGAGGTATAAAAAGTAAAGCCATATTAATATGGTGAGGTGTAAAAGGCTCAAGTTAACAAGTTCTGACATTGCCAGACATGCAGATAACCTACTGTTATTATAGACTACTGGACTATATTGGATTACTCTTCTGAATTCATGCACCTACCATATATGAATGGCAACATAATACACATCTCTGACAAAAGTAAACAAAAAAGGGGAATATAAATGAATAGTGAATAAAAGTTTTGTAGTGAATAAAAGAACATATAGATATATATCTGTATATACAACATAGCATAGATATACAGCTACTTTCTCTTACTTCAATGAGAATAAAGTTTTGACTTAATAGTGTTTGGACAAGATATCTTGTCTGCATTTTGTATATGCATAGCTATTACGAAGACAACAA
>NW_004525057.1:36782-52755 GCF_000260255.1 Octodon degus
ACATTTTATGACTCTTTTGAGCTGAGAACAATATAAACTGTTGCAACTAAGTGAAGCCCTTAGAAAATGAGCATTTATTAATGCTGAAGACAGGAAATTCACTTTAGAAAAAGGACACATATCCCATCTCTGAGTCTGATGAGACAAAGAGGACTATGCCCATCCATGAGGACACAAATAAAAGCCATGTCCCTGCTTAGTGTTCTGGGAAGGTCTTCTTTGGTAGGCTAAACCAGAGACATAGTGGGTGAACTGACTTCTTGCTGACACCAGAAGGAGCTGTCTCCAAATCCAGCACATCAAGACACTCTTAGTGTGAGCTAGGATTTCCAAACTTTTCTTCTAGGTGTCAATCCTATTATTTAGGTGCCTAAGAGCTAAGTTCTTCACTTTAAAACCTTTACTGTAAAGCTCTAGGTAACCTTGTTTAGGTCTTCAGCTATACCTTATAGAATTTGAATAAACAGTGGTTACTCTGCCAGCTAGTAAATGCTCATAGGGCAGCTGCCATTCTTTGAAGCAGAGGACAGGTTTCCCCAGAATTTCTTTGGTGAATCCACACTGAAGCCAATGACTGATGGAATGTTGACCTGAGAAACTGCTGGATTCCATTCTGGAGACTGATCTCTGGTGTGTGAGCCAGTAGAAACTGAGAGCACCTGACAGGTTATGGCCAGGGGTATTCTCTGGCAGATACCTAAAGGTGCTTGCTGGAAACTGGCTCCTAACCACTGAAAGATCTCCACTTACCTACTGTACTTTTTTCTCTCTTTCTGCTAGCAAACTAGGAATGCTACCTGAGATTTTTGGTAGAATAACTTAGTCACTCCTTCAGAGAGGCAGCTTGCAATAGTTTACATTCTATAGCAGCTATCAGGAGAATGATTTACATCTGTGCCTTACACGCTAACTAAGAGCAAGGAAGAGATTTTTGTCAGCTTTAATGTGTTTTTGCCAATATGTAAAATGTGATTGCTAGATGATAAATGTAAGTTCTACCTTTGAGCTACAAAGATTTAATAGGAAAGGCTTCTCTGGTGACTAGATAGAAGAACACAAGTGTCTGGGAGATTTATTTGCCCTCGGTCCCAGTGCGAAGTTCCTCCAGTCTTTTGTCCACCTCCAAAGGTGATCTCTTGGGAAAGTGCTCTGCTTCCAACACACCTTTTTAAACAATAGCTATGCTTCCTTCTGTAGACATTAGTGTCACCAGACCAATTGTAACATATTTACAAATACTCACTAAGAGTAAGTGCAGAATTCGCAAGGTTTGTGAGATTCTTGGGAGACAAAAATGGGGGGTCAGTTCGAGGGTGGATAGGTTGGTTGGATCTTGTCTCCCCTCTCTCCACGAGCATCCATCTGCTCTGGAGTGGTCTACTAAGGGGACGCCTTGAAGAGGAATCAATTAGTCATAAAGTGGAGATATACAAAACTCTCTCTTTTTTATTCCAGATTATGGGAATTTCACAGTTAAAGCCTCTTATTCCTTTAGAGTGCATCATTACACACTAGAAGATGTTTGATCTGTACATACTAAAGAGCCATTTAATATTTTTCTGCACATGTGCATGGCCTATGTACCCCCTACAGTCAAAATATAATGCAGAGAGAAGTATCAATTGTGACACTATTTTGCAACTAGAACAAAACCCCAAAAAGCAAAATGGTAAAAAAAAAAAAAAAAGGTCTTATGTTCAGATTTAGTTTGCATTAAGAAAATCATTGTTCTCTAGTTTTGAAATGTAGACACGAGTTACAGGAGAACAGGGCAGTTCAGGTGCTTGAGGCATTCAATATTCTGGAGTGTAAGGCTGCTCCTCCCTAACCTTTGGAGCCTAGGGACAAGACAGCATTAATCACAGCCTTGCCCATCATTACTGAAAGTAAGGTTTCCTCTATTTGTCTTTCTCTAGTCCAGAGGGTGTGGGCTTCTAAAACAGCTGTAATCCAGGCCTCTCCAAGGCCTCAACCATCCTTAGCTGAATTTAGACAAGCTTCTCAAGGACAACATCCTATAAAAACATAAATAGGCAATTTATAACTTCCAGAGTTCACGTGCCTTTTTCTCTGTGACCTAAAACAGATAAAGTCAGACCTTAGAAGATCTTTAGATTACCCTGACAAGTAAATTGTCTTTGGAGGACTTACTCAGACTTATCAATGTTAACCTTAAATCATGCTTCGACTTCTAGTAAAAGGCAGTATTACAAGTTGCTATCACATTTTGAGGTAAATATTGTATTATTATAAAGAGCCAAGAGACAGACAACCAGTGGAACTACCTGTTCCCACTGGACTCCAAGCAGTAAGACACCTGCTGCCCTAGTAGCCAGGTAGGAAACTAGAACAGACATTTTCTTTCAAGTGTGTATTATTGAAGATCTAAGAACTAGAACCAACCCTTCTAGTTTTTTTAAATTTTAGCTATGAATGAACAGAAAGATGAACATCATTCTTTGCTTAGAACCATTGATAGAGAAACTGGTAAAACATACTTCCCTAGATCCCAATTTAATAGACAGATTATTCTTACAGATAAATTCATTACTCAACCAGCTCCAGGTATTAGAAAAGAGCTACAAAAGATAACTTTTGTTCCAGACAACTCATTTGATACTGTAAAAATTTCTTTAGTGCCCTATAAACAGAATTGGAAGGGGCTAGGGAGATAGTTCAGTAGAATAAGGGCCTGATTTAAATCCTTGATTCTGAAAAAAATAATCAGGATTTGGAGAAAAAACAAAGAGATAAAAAAAAAGGTTGCCATTATTGCGACCTCAAAGCTGACCCTAAGCCTGATTCTCTGTTCATCTGCTACTGCTATCAGAAGCCAGGCTAGCATAAGAGGGACTGCCTTAAGAGGCCCACAAGCCATGACCTGACCATCAAGGTAGCCACTACAAGTGAGACTGCACTCTGAAGTAGAGACCCCAGAGCTCAGACTCAGCTTCCCAGTTGGTCAAGTAGGACTGAAGAGCCCTGGGCCTGTGTCTACCCTATGGTCAGATGTTTTCTCTACCTGTCATCTCCAAGGAGGAGCCCTGGGTAATCATGACTATAGAGGGAAAGGAAACCCAGCCAATTTTTGAACATTGGTATAGGTCTCTCTGTCCTTCTCTAACGCTGACCTTCCTTCCAGTCATCCACCTCAATGGAAACAGATGTTAGAAGACATCTTGCTTTAGTTGCAATGAGATACTGCAATATATATTCAGGTTACTTACTAATCAAAATGATGCTGAGATTGATTTCTTACAAATGCAATACATATGGTTGCTCATGTGTAAGACTTAAAAAAGGTATTTCCCTAGTTAAAACAGATCCCAAAGGATAGTTAAAATCCTGTCAGTGTTGAAAAGTTCTAAAGACATTGGCTACACAGTGTACAATAGATTGGGGCCTATAGATAGAGCCAGGCCTTATATCAGTGAAGTAAAACTCAGCTTCAGTGTTAAAAGAAAAAATCCCTCGGCAGTGCCCCTTGCTTACAATGGAGGTCATATCTAAACACTGATAGGGACATTGGATTAATCTGACTAAATGCTGTGTATTTCATGATACATGTTCACTGGTTGATTTCTGACCTAAAGCTAGAGAGACATATAGCAAATTATTACATGCTATAAATAAAGAGTCAAAAAGCCAGTAGGTTATAATTGCTATTCCTTTAAAAAGGATTGTAGTTTATCTGTTGGCTCAAATGCTCATGCTTTGATTACACATGTTCTAATCCGAAAATTTGTTTTTTCTTAGGAGACACCAAAACCCAGGTGATATACAGGTAAAACCTATGGCAAACATGCTAGATTGAATTTAGATTTCTTTCCCTGGGATCCACCAGATTTTGTCTATAGAGACATATTAAGGCCTTAATAACTATATCTATCTCATACAGCCTAGGTGAGCTGAGTCTTCTTGGGGTTTCCTGCCTCATTATAAGGGAAGCTCTTTTCACATTCCTTGGGCGGGACTGATTGCCCTTAAAGATGCTTCCTTTATCAGTCTAATTCTATTTCAGGAAATCCACTACAGGGCAAGTTATCCTCAAAATCCTTGGACAGGACTGCCTGCAGGAGGCCTTAAAACTGACAAATTTTCTCAGTGGGCCCTAGATATCTCACACAAGCTGCAGAAGTTAGAAGGGTTTGCAGGAATGAATTTGTCTGAGTTGAGGTGTTTCATAGTAGGAAAGACACAGAATGGGATTATAGACAGAAAATGAGAATAGTGATACTAGCAGCCTACAGGAATGAAGGTCAGTCTGGAAACAGGGAAAAAGTTAATGTTTCCCTGTATGCAGACAGAGAGAAGGGATATTTCAAGCACAAAGTACCCAAAGCTGCTAGAGAGAAAAAGAGAAAGTGTTCATGATGGAATCAAAGGAAGTCTCAGATTGAGCTGGTCATGGGTTTTCCCCTCTCAGCCCCAGGCAACCCATGTTAACTGCCAATATAAGGAGAAAGCCTATTAAACTAGATGCTCATGCAGATGTGTTGGTAGTTACACAGCCAGTGGCCTCACTTGCCACCTGGAGAGTACTCAGTGTTTTCCCTAGGTCCTGTAATTCATGTACCCTCAGTAAAAGTAAGAGTTGGCCATTTTATTTCAGATAATACCCAATGGCTATGGAAAATTAAGAAAGGGATAAACCCCATGTTTAAGAGATCTCTGCTAATAGACCTACAAAAAGTCCTAACCAGTCTTCTTATAATTATAAACTTTAAAATGTTATGACATTCCAGATCCTTCTAATATCTCAATAGCTGTTCAAAATATTAGATATCAAATCAATGGTATGTAACATGATGAGGTTGCCTGGACTCTATCTTTATCATTTTTATGGGAAGTTATTACTGTCTACTTGATACAAATCTTTGACTACATTCATAATTATCCTGCTGATGTGATTATTTGACCCCTGAATGTTTGTTTGGCTCTGTCTCCTCCAGACTTAAAGCTATACACCCACCCCATGTAAAAATGTCTGATGTCTATTGAGGGCCTTTAGATAAAACCTGTGGGGAGTATCTCTGACAACCAGTCAACAACTATGACCACTTTCAGCCTGAAGAAGCCAGAGCAGTCATCACCCATGGTTCCCTCACGGCAGTTCAGGTTACTCTTCAGAGGGGGGAATGTTGTGGGCAGCTGAATTAGATAGAAATATTATAGGTAGTCAGGCAAGGCCAGGTCCACAAGAAGGAAATATGGAAGACAAGGTGACTGCAACTTGGAAGAGACAGATACTCATTTTAGGCCAGACTTAAGACAGAAGAGCAAACAAATATAGCTACATACTTCCCAGGGATGGACATCAGAGACTGATATTCTAAATAGGTATCAATCACCTTGAAAGAAGAGACCCTGTCCCATATTCATACCCACTTGCTACTTGACTTGCTTCCTCATTTGGTACTGGATTTAATCAATTTTACCTGAGCAATGGTGCTTGCAATCTCATTGGTTGACCACAGTTTTGTCCCACCTCATGCCCACCTAAGTGAGTTTACATGTTCTCCACCCACCTCACCACATGGTTTTCCTCTATAAAAGTCTTGGGAAGAGACAGCTTCTTAGGGACAACCCACACATACCCCACTTCTGTCCCTCTCTTGGACAGAAGCTTTCTTTCCTCCAATAAACATATTCTGCTCATAACCTCCATTGGCTCCTAAAATTCATTCTTTGGTTTTTGAGAATACAAACTCGTCCCAGGTAACTTTCAGGTCGGGAGTTTCTTTTTTTCCTCTATATCATTTGGAGGTCATCCACTCTAGATCAGTTTTTCTTCCTGTCAGGATCACTACAAGCCCAAGCCGCATAGTGAGACTCTGTACCAAAAAAAAAAAAAAAAAAAAAAAAAAAAAAAAAAAAAAGTAGTCTGGGAAAACATAGACATTTATTAATCAGTAAACATTTAAAAAACACGTTTTAAAATATCGTTTTCCTCTGAAATGCTCATCATCATGTAAACATATTCAAAAACCTTCGTTTTTATTTCATGCTTATCACAGAAGAGTGAAGTACTCTGACTCAGATACTGTTGGGCAGAGTACAGAAAGTAGCCGGCAGAAAAATTTTCTCTCCTATCTTTTTGGAGACGTTACAGGCAAGGCACATTCTCAGCCTGGGCAAGGTCCAAAGTTATTTTCTGAAGCCTGCAAGTGTCCCGCTGGCACCTGAGCCCGCGGACGCGGCTCGATCCACACACGCCTCCACGCGGACCTGCGGGCGGGCCCGTGCCCCGGCTCCGCAGCAGCTGGGCCCTCGCAGCCCCCCAGGCCACGACCCTCCTCGGCTCGGCCCGTGAGCTGCTTCTCCACAGCTCCGCCAGGCTGCTGTGCGCTTCCCTCCCGGCGAGCTGGGAGGAGGTGTCGCGGCGTGGCTCCGGGAGGCGCGCACACCCGGCGGGCGCAGCAGGGCTCCGGGAGGCCCGGAGGGGCCCGGGCCGGGCGGAAGGTCTGGCTTCCCGACTCCGCAGGCTCCGGCCGGGTGGAGGAGCGGATATCCCTCCCTGCGGGTCGTGGTGCCCGAAGGGCTAGCAATCGGGGCTCCACCCCGCCGCAGCGCCCGGTCCAGCCCGGTGCGGAGGTCACCGGGGGCGGGAGGAGCAGCCCGCCCTCCAGCCCGGCGCCGCCTGGCCTCCATCCGGCGTGCGCTTGGGACAGCGGCTGTGGTGTCTCCTGGGTCGCCAGGGCAGCAAAGAGGACCCCAGTGGAGGAGCGGGCAGACATTGAAGATGGGCGAGAAAAGGTAGCTGGCTTGCTTTCCTTCCAGGGTTTGAAAGAGCCAGGCACACAGTATTACTCTGCAGCTCTGAACCCCGTAAAAGTGCGGCGGTTATTCTGTCCCCATCGTGTCAGGCTGACTCTAAGCGGGGCCGCTGGGAGCAGAAAAGCCTTGGCGCCCCGAGTCTGGCTGAGGCTCTGGGCAAGGTTCCACCTCCAGACAGCTGTGGGTCACATCACCCTTCTGTAGTGCTCAGTTTGACTTTGTTCTGTGCAGCACGCAGTTGAGGCATATTCTGCCTGCACTACATTAAGGCTGTTTTTTTCCTCGTGAAGTTGTAACTGGGAATAGATATGTGTATGTAAAATGGCAATGTAACCACAGAGGAACAAGATAATTATTTTAAGCATATTTTGTTTATGGAACTCTGCCCATATGGGAAATTGTGAACTTTACTCAATAGGTTCTTAGCCTCTCCCAAGAAAGTGTAATGCAAATTGTAAGATAAAACAAGTTATTAAATGTGATAATAAGGAAAACCAGACTTTTCAGTGTAAGAGGGAAAATGTGTAAATCAAATTTTTAAAAGTAAAATTTGAATTGGAAACCTCAACATGAATGCATGATATTTTTAATCATTTCAGTCCAGGGAAAGGAATAACATTTCTCCCTGAAAGGATGGGACAGCTCTAAGAAAAATAGAGACTTTGAGCTAGATTTGGGGCAGGGAGAGTACAGAGCGAGTCTGGGTATATTGTAGTAGCCCAAGCAAGTAGAGAAATCAGAACACATGAGCCTGTGTGTGTGTGTGTGTGTGTGTGCGTGCGTGCGTGCGTGTGAGAGAGAGAGAGAGAGAGAGAGAGAGAGAGAGAGAGAGAGGAGAGACTTGGGAGTGTGGTTATACACTATCCAAGTTTAGGAGAGTTTGAGCATCAAGAAAATTAATGATTCTGGTACACTAAATACAAATGAGTGAATCTGTAATGTATTCTAAGAGGTGTATCAGAATCATTAATTTTCTTGATGCTCAAAGAGGTGGAAAACTGAACATGTATGAGAGGTGAAGAAAACAAAGGAAACTTCTTTACAGAAAAGTGAACCTGTATATAATCAAACTGGAACCCTCATTGTAATCACTGACTCAGGCAACGTTTGATTGGGACTGTTTTTCTAAATCATTCAGAGGAAAGTGGCATCTAATAAGTATCTCCACACTTGTTCCTAATGGGAAGAAGGGAAATATGATTTTTTCGTTAGATTTACAATTGGCACATTCCTATGGTAACCGGACAGTATCACTGAGGCTGGAATTGACTATATTAAGTTACTCAATACCACATAGATTTGCAAAACTATTTAATCTGAATCCAGTCAAACCTGTAGTCTGGTCCCTTCCAAAAGAATTGCAATATGGGCCACATTGGTATTTTTAAAATTTCTAGAACCAACATTAAAAGTAAAAGGAAACATGAGATAAATTGTGAAATATTAATGGAATAATGTATCCAAATTATTTATATATATAGTCAAAATTATTCATAAGAGTGCTTGCATTCTCTTATTTAGGGTAAGTCTTCCAAAATGTGTATTTTTAATGTATGACTCCACTTATATTCAGGTGTATCTAAGATGTGAGACATTCTATAAAACTGCTGTTGTGTCTTTAAAAACATACCAAAAGAATGATGAAAGTTAGATAAGGAGAGACTGAAGAGAGATGAGCAGTAAATGTAATGCATGATTTGATAAACACTTGTAGAAAACATTCTTGGCAAGTGTGAATTGAATACTAAATGATACCAAAATTAGGTTAAAAAATGTGAGTATTGTAATACTTGCACTTCAATTTTAAATAGTTGAGCTGAACATTAATAAATGATAATATATACTCCCTTATAAAGTAAATGTGGTGCAAATGCTAGTACTCAATTCAAGTTGATTATATGAGAAGTCATTATGCTACTCTTTTAGTTTTGCTGTTTTTATAAACTTTTTTGCAGTAAAATTTCCCTCATAAACAGAGAACAAGATTTCGCAGAGTAGGAGGAACTCCCCCCTTTCCCTGTTACTGGAGACTGAACCTATGGTTTTTGCTTTGAACTACATTCAAAACTGTGATCCTCCTGCCTTCTGAGATTACAGTCAAGCACCACTATTTTTTCCTCTGTTTTTTTTTTTTCAAAACGTAATAGTTTAAAGAAGTCTGTTCTTAAGACATAGATATGTATGAGTAAGAAGTAGTGAAGATAGATGGAGGGAAATGGCCGAGAACATTGTTTGATCCTCTATTGTTACTGTCATGGCCTAAAGACTTCAAAGTAGAGATTAAAAAATTCATAAATAGTTCTTACTAACTTATGGTCATCACCACTGATTTTAATTTATTCATAAGATCATACATTTTAGCATAGCATTGTAGGAAGCATTTGTCTTTGCCAGTAGATTATGCAGTCTGGAGTATCTGTATTCATGCAAACATTCTTCATTAAAATGATGTTACATGAGTGACTTGCCTTTGAAAAGTGTTTTCTCCTGATGGAGCTAAATGGTAGGGGTGAGAGTGCCTACGAAGATGTATTTCCATGCAGTACAGTAGGGATAGACTCTACAGTACAAATATTGGTTTTCATCCAGCAACAGGACCTTAAACAAGGCAGCTAACCTGTATCACTCTTCTGTGGTTTTCTTATCTCTGACAGGACAAAGTTTTGCCTGTATGAGAGTTGTTTATTAATCATATGTGGAATATTCTTACATAGTCACTCTTTGGAACATTATAAATATTATTAACACTATGTATTCTCCAAAGAAGCATCAGTCTGAGAGGATTAAAAAACGATGAAAATCTCAGAGCTAAATATGCAGCTCTTTATGGGCATTTTAACCTGTCTTCTGGTTGCCAAGGTTACTGATTAGGGAGGGCCCAAACCTGAAGATGCTCCTATATTCTTGTCCAATACCACTACAGACCTAGATCTGAGGAAACTCTGGGCTTTTTCTTTAGGAGACTTTGGTTGTTCTGAATTTAAAAGTCTTACCAAAATTAGTACTGTTTTTGAAAATAGTTTTTATTTTCTATATACGAAACAGAGGCTGGTCTCTTCTGCTTAATATGCTCTCATGTCCGAGATGGCTGCTCCATACAGGAGAGAGCTTATTTACTGAGTTAGAGTCACTGGAAACCGGAATCAGAATATTAGCTGGCATTTTAAGGCCTAAGAATGGCCTTGTCACATTTCACAGACCACTTTTGGAGCTGCTCAGATGGTAATTAAGAAAATTTTATTTCACAGGAAATGAGTGATTTTCTATTTAAAATAAAAAGGGGAAACACTTGTTTTAGTATGAATTGTTTCCTAATTGTGAAAAATGTATATATGTTCATCATAGAGAACTAGGAACTAGGCATTGCACAAGGGAGACACTCTTTTATAGAAATTGCAACTGTATGGATAACTAAGATACATGTAAATGTATTTATATTTAAACATTATGAATTACATCATATTATTCACCCGTTTTACTGAATAATGTAAACATATTTGTTCTAAGTATTACTAAATGTAAGCAGTGAACATTAGAGATTTAAAAATTGTGTATTTTTGAAAAGTTTGGTGTAATAACTTTATTTATTTATTTGTTTTTTAGTAAAGAGAAAGAAAAGAAACCAAGTGTCAGTACATTTGCTATGGTGAGTTTTGGATTTATTCTCTATTCAAAAGACTTCAAAAGTGACCTCTTACTACCCTAGTAAAGAGGGATTTCTTAGATAACCTGGCAAATAAAGGCAAACTGATTGGTTGGAGGTTGCTTATTTTCAGAGAAATGGTCATCATAATTTGTCATGTCGATGTATTATCTGCAGCCACCCTTGCTGGAGTAGATTGCAGTAGTTAGTTCTGTTGCCAGGGATCTGTGCCTTACACAGACATTTGAACGAGTCTGCTATATTGTGTGTCATCTTTAATGGCTCTCTAATCCTGGCAGGTTTGATATCAAAGTTCTAAGAGTAGGTAATAATAATAAAAAGTAGCATTGGACTATTTATTACTGTGATTTAGCATGTGCCTTTTATTTCTCTTTTCTGAGTACTAAAATCTACAATTTGAAAACCTTAACATAAGTTTTTGTGCCATTTTCCGGTTTCATGGTGATTGCTTAGTTTTTCTTTATTTTTAGAATAAAATAGGAATTTAATGGGTATGTTTGCAATTGATTACCTCCAACTCCCTGGATGTTTACTTCGTTTTTTCTAAAAACACAGAGTTAGGTGTACTTAGGTTTACTTTTGAGGTCAACTGTCCCAGGGACTGGTAGCTGGAGACTAATGAAACAGTTAAGTTTGTAACATGCCACTTATTACTCGCTCATTACCCAGCAAACATTTTTAAAAATGAGGAGGAAAGGGTGGAATGTTTTGAAATGGATTTTGATATTTGAAAATAAACATAGTTATGGGTAGGAAACAGGACTTTGCACTGAGCGCTCTGTGATTGTCAACACCCTCTTCCCCTTCATGTGCTTGCTGTTGTTTGTCTTTTTGTTTCTACCTCCTACGGGATTGGGAAGATGAGACTAGAGTCTCAGTCATTCACAGAAAGGCAGTTGATGTCACCAAGTGACAGTTTTAGTTTAAGATTTCATTTTTGCATTTTTTTTTTCCTTTTGGGTACTGGGCCTCAAACTTGGGACCTTACACTTGCCAGACAGTTGCTGTGCTACTGAGCTAGATCCCAGGCCCTCATTTTTATATCTTTTTCTCCCCCCCCCCCAAGGAATCAAGCTCAGGACCTTGTGCTTTTCAGGCAGGCACTTATATTGCTGAGCTCTATCCCTGCCCCCCCCCCATGCTGGGAACTGAATGTCATACATGACATTCCTCCAGCCCTCTATTAGTTTTTAGCATTTGTAGTTTAGTTTAATTTTTTTAAAAAAATGTATTTAGAACAGGGTCGACAAAATCTACAGGGTCTCACTGCATACATTGGACTCATAATGTTTCAGTGATTCTCCTGTTTTCAGCCTCTCAAGTGCTGGGATTACAGGCACTCGCCACCACGCCCAGTCTCAATCACTACCTCAGCAAGCCAGGGATCAAACTTCGGCTGCTGCACTATGCATAAGCAGGCACTTTAATCTGCTGAGCTATCTGGCTAGCCCTTAGTTTACTTTTTTAAACTTAGAATTTTTATACCAAACAAAATATAACAGACCTACTCTATAGAGGCAGTACTAACAATATTAAAGAATAAAAATATAGAGTTCTAATGTAAGACAATAATACATCCGCAATGGGGCTGGTGAGATGGCTCAGTGGTCTAAAGCACCTACTTAGAACAAGCTAAGCTAAGCAAAGCACAGGGACTGCGGTTCAATCCCCCAGCACCACATGCTAGCCAGCACCACCCCCTTGTGGGCTGAGCTAGCCACACACACACACACACACACACACACACACACACACACAATAAATAAATAAACAAATAAAAATTTAAAAAAAAAATAATACATCCGCAGTGCTAGGTGGAAAGAATTGTTTTAAGGACTTCACAGTCTTAGAAATTTAAAATTCTTGTTTGAAACACGTACTGTTATAGTTTTACTGGTAAGGAAACAGACCAGACATGAGCTAGCCTAAGGATACAAAGTGGAGCCAGGATAGATATCAGACCTCGTAAACTCTGATGGAATGCTGTATGCTTAGGTGATTTCTTCCCCTGTCGTTTTTCTTTTGTGGATCTGGGGATTGAACTAAGGCGCTTGCTCTTGCCAGGCAAGTGCTTACTCTACTGAGTTATCTCACAAGCCGATCCTGTCTTTTTCATGAAGAGTTGATGTAGAAAACCATGAAGCCAACTTATCTCTAAAACCTACAGACACAGGGCCAGGATCAGATAGTTTACTGGTAGAATAGTCTTACCATCAATGCTTACATTTTCAGTTTCTAGTGAAGGTCAGGATCCATGTGCCTCAGGGAGCTCGAAGAGGCAGTTTCAATGGCTTGCCAAGAGGAACACAGAGGACTCTGTGTGTCTTTTTCCTCTCTGGGAAATGTTTTCAACTAACAATCACTGCCCCTCCTATAAATCTCACTGGCTGTGACACTGCCCATTTGCAAGGTTCTAACAGATTTATGATAACAAAATAATAATAAACAAAAATGACAGTGGCAGAAGCCATATGGAGGTATGTAGAGGAAACCAGGCATAGGCTCCCAGTGTCCTGTTTTAGTGTAGCTATCTCTGTTTCTCTCCAAAAATACCTTGTAGCAGCAGGAATAGCTGAAGTCACAGACCCAATGCTCCAGGGATTATATTGGTACTGATCATGTTGGCACCTTCTTTCCAGCATGTACCAAAATTCTACAGCAGAAAAAGAAATGCTTAACATAACACACTGTTTGTAGAAACAGTTTGGCCACCTTTACCGATGAGATTGGTTGTGACCATCCCCAAGTTCAACTTTCAGGTGCCACCTGAGGGTTAATTTTGCATGTAGATCTTCTAAACCTGACAGAATTCTTTCCTGTGCTCCAGGGCTGGTAACTTAGTTTTATTCGAACTTTTCACAAAATGTTGAAAGAAGAAATAAATTCAAACTTTTTTTTTTACTAATTTTTATTTATATCAGGCTTTATGTAAGCATTTGTAGAAACACAAAATAGAATAAACTTGAAAGCAAGTGAAGAAATAAGAAAAGTGGAAATATGATTTAGAGAAAAAGCCAGGCTGAAATTCCCACACAAATTGAACTCTGTAAACATCATCTTTACTTGCAAGAATTGTGCTGCAGATTCAACCCAAGCTCTCCACCGTATGTATGTTATTGAAGCATTAGTATTTCTTAAGTAGATAATAACTATTAGTGTTAAGTACTACATAATTACATACCTTACATGTATTATTTGATTTATCTTCACAATCACCCTGTGATGTAGGAGCTAATGATATGCTTGTGTTCCTATGAAGAAACATTCAGAGAAGTTTAGAAATGCAATCAAATCCACAGAGTCACAGAACTCATAAGTAGGCAGGCCCAAGGCCAGATTTTGCCCATTCATGCTTGGTTATTTTTAATTGTTGTAATTGTTTATGACAACTTACGCTCCCTTAAACTGTTGACTAGAATTGTTGACTAGAGTTCTTTGTTGATACATTTATTTTCTGACCACCTGCTTATGGAAGACTTTGCCACCTTCATCCATATCTACCTTTCTACATCTCTGGTCCTCTTGCCAACTGGAATGACTTTTATTGTTATATGAAGAATCACTACCTGACCTTCACATCTACAGTAACATTACAAACTTACCTCAGTTTGGTCTATTCTTTTTTTCCCCCTATTGAAACAAAAGAAACACCTTTTTTTGGGTCGCTCACTTGTACACTTCCTCCCATCTCCTCTGTCTTCTCAAGGGCCTGGTATCATTGTTATTCTTTCTCTTTCATGTTTTCACCCTTTACCCTGTCACTGGAAAGGGCAAGTCTCTTATTTTACCATCTCCCTCTTGGAGCCCCGACCCAGGCCCTTTACACCGCAGTTGCCTATGTTTTTATGTCTTGTTTTACCTTCCATGTTTCAAATTATGGAATTTTGCTTCTGTCTACACCATCTTAAAATTCAGTGGAAATTTTAAAAATTCTATCTTGACTTCTCAGTGGCCCTTGCCATGTTCACCATATTCTTTGTTCCTTTACCCTCTGTGATTTTAGTGTGCTGATTTTCCTCTCAGCACACTAGTGTGCTGGCTTTTTCTTTGAGTCACTTTTGCCTGTGAAGTTGAGGTCCTGTAATTCCTTATCAGGAATTAGTGATGGTGTTGACAGTTCAGTAGTTCTATGCAGCCATTGTAAGATTGTTTTTGCTCCTCACATAACATTATTTTCTCATTTGAGTTTCACTCTGCAGAATTATACAGTTTTCTATCTGTTTTGAGGGGAGAATGCTGTCAGTTTCTCATTGTTCCCCTTTCATTGAGGACTTTTCCATTTGGCTCAATTTCCATTCTCACAATTGAGTATTATTCAGTTATTAAGAATGATAAACTCGAAGCCTTTATATTGAAGTGGATGCCCCTCGAACATATACTCATAAGTGAAATAAACCAGATACGCATGTGTAAATATTGTATAGTTTCCCTAGTATAAGACCTCAAAAGAAGAAATACAAATAGAAAGGTATAATACAAATAAAACAGAAGAAGGATCTCAAGGACTATCCAATCAAAAGAGGGAAAGGAAAAGAGCTAAGAAACACGAATATTCAAGCCATACAGTTATATGTGGAAGATGGGCAAGGCAATGATCCTGAGAATCTTCAGAAGATTTTTGAATCTAGCAGTTAATTAGAAAGATTCTCACCGTGACTAACTGTATATACTGATACCTGTGAACTAAGCTACTGCACTGCAGATGGTTATTTTGTAATAGTAGTTTCATTCTTGGAGTGCCTGTCATTCTGGTCTTCTGAATATGGGCTCCTTGTCATGACATGACAGTTGCTGCTATGATGTCTCTCGGGTAGATGGTTGATCAAAAAGTAGGGGGTGGTGAATGAGAGCATGAAACAGGAAAGGGAGTATTGTGGGACTGTCCTGCTTCAAGGTTGTATATGGTGAGATTTTTGGACTTATGTATAAACATAAGAAGTATATAATTCTTTATCCCTATTTTTAAAATATATTCTAATTTTTAAATGTTTTGTATCATATTCTGTAGGGACTTAAAGTTCAACATAAAAATACTTGATGAAAAATACCTGTTCCATATTATGCCTAAGATGTTTGATATGCAGACAGATAGTGAGGTTAAACTTAACAGCCTAAGTTGTATTTTAATAACAACAAGCTTATCTTCTGGATGGTTAACAACCTAAGTTTGCAGACCAAAATTAGAGAAAAAGGAGGGCTACAAGGAAAGCCAACATTTTGGCCCTAGCTTTCTAAGGTCAATTAAGACTCAGGACATATGAGAACTTGTACTGTAATATCATGTAACTCAGTAGTGTTCCAAATTTTCTGATCAAGGAGATTATGGGGCCAAAGAGCAAAGTGATCGATGATGTAGAGTGTGCCTAAGGAGAGTCACGTGGACAGAAACATTCTCTCAGGCTTTCACAGAGAGCACATTGGCCCAGCAATGACCGTGACTCATCCACATGGCTGACATTGACAAAGGTTCTACAGTCTGAGGTACAGGATCTCAGGATAAATCCTGAGGGGATTTCACTGACCTTATCAGAC
>NW_004525057.1:57000-59081 GCF_000260255.1 Octodon degus
TCCCGCCGGCACAGGGTAGCCAGAAGCTCTCCCACACACTCACCGGACCTGGGCTAGGACTGACAAGAATAATTTCTTAATGTTATGAAATACTCTATTTATGCTTAGACTTTTTAAATTATCTCCAAAACATGTTATGTAGAGTTGATTTGTTCAAAACAGAATCCAGTCAATGATATGTTTCGGATATTTTGTCTCCTGAGCATACAACAATCTCATCCTCTTTCTCAATACTGTTGCATGTTAATAAGCCATTCCAGTTGTTCTAAGGCATGTCCATTCTGCAGGACTTTCTGATTGCTTCTTTGTGTCATTGAGTTACATAAGAGAAGCACTAAATTTCTCTCGGGTGGCTCTGAACCCATCCTTCTTACTGTGTTCTTTTCTCATCACTTTATGGATTCCAAAGAGTCCTTCCTTCCTTCTTGTGACATGCTTGAAAGTTAGGAGATCTGCCCTGGTCATCAATTATGGCCAGATTCAAACTTTTCAGGCAGAATGTTCCCTGGTATGTGTCTAATTCATTTTTCGCTTTCTACTTTGTATTAAGCCCAGTTATATTAAAATAATTAATGCTACGTTAAATCCCACTGGACAGCAGACCTTTAAGCGTTAAGTCAGTTGCTTGAACTGACAAAAATTTTCCTCATCTGGGTCCCAAGAGGGGCCTTTGTGACCTTCAAGTTTGTGCTTGTGAGATGGGAAGTGATTTCTATTCTTAAAAACCAGGGTAGCAAATACACGTATTGTATTTCTTTTGTACTGCTATTGAAAAGTTTTAGAATTCTCATTGGACATCACATAAGAAAACGAGACAGACTACATTCATTATGAGGAATTAGTCCAGAACTTACTCCTAAGATCACAGGAAATGCCTAAAATGATGGAGAGAACTGAATATTTCCTCTATGTTTTTGCCATATGAACATACATACATAAAAACTTGTGTTAAATTCTATTACATAAATCAGTCACAGAAAGATTAACAACAGTAAACAATAATAAAATAAAGCAGATGTAATAGTACACTGTATTCAGAAATTCTGGAAGTATGTGTTTGAACTCTTATTTCTCTCTCTCTCTCTCTCTCTCTCTCCTCTTTCTCTTTCTAGAAAGATAAATATCATTTCTGATTGTTCTATTCAAGTAGTTTACCAAAGGCAGACAGTACCTTAGACTGGAGTGGTAGCATGATAGTATGAAAAATGTTTGGATTTTGGGAATGTATTGAATAAAGAACAAACCGTTGTGAACATATACTGATTATACGTATGGTGTATTTTTTTCTTCCTAAGTTTCGCTATGCAGGTAGGCTTGATAGGTTTTACATGGTGGTGGGAACTTTGGCTGCTGTTATCCATGGAACTGCACTCCCACTATTGATGCTGGTGTTTGGAGACATGACAGACAGCTTTACAAAGGCAGAAAACAATATTTCATCCAACAATCCTAACCAAAGTAAGTGTTGTTTGTTCTGCTGATTCTGTTGAGAATGTGAAGAAAAAGACTTTGAATGATATGTCGGGGTCCTGAGTTGGTGAGAACTGTGGAAGTTTTACTCTGATTAGCAATGTTCCCACATGGGATATGTCCTGAGATTGCAGGAAATGCCTGAAACTGTGGAGAGAACTGAACATATCCACTATGGCATTTTCCATCCATCCATCCATCCATCCATCTATCCATGCCTGTGTTAAATTCCAATACATAAATCAGACACAGAAGGATTAACAAGAAATAATAATAACAAAATAAAGTAAATATAATACTATACTGTATTCAAAATTCTGTAAGTATGTATGTGTGGACTCATTTGGTCTCTTGCTCACTTTCTCTCTCATTCATTCTTCCTTCACTCTCATCTCTCTGTCTGTCTCTCTCTTTCTCTCTCTCTCAAATATTATATTGCCTTTTTCTCCTTTTGGTAAGATGATATACAACTATAGTTGAGCACAGGTAACTGAAGCCATGGAAAACAAAATTGTTGGTAAGGAGTCACTCGTCCTTTAGACTTCTCATGAGGTAGGAAGCAAGACATTTGACTATTTAAAGGAGCTACACAATATGATGTGGTAAAGTGA
>NW_004525057.1:59181-61695 GCF_000260255.1 Octodon degus
TCTCTCTCTTCTCTTCTCTTCTCTTCCTAGAAAAAAGAAAATGTCGCTTCTGATTGTTCTGTTGAAGTAGTTTACCAAGGCAGATATATGAATGTGAATTTTACTATTTCCCCTTAATATGTTTGAAATTTTACCATAGAACTTGGTAAAGAGAAGATATCATTCAAAGAGGCAAAAGGATGTCTTTTCATCTCACCCTGAAAGGAAAGAGACAGGAGTAAATATAGGTATAAGAAAGCTGCCAAAAATAAAGGCAAAAAGTGGAATGAGTCAGAACTTCACACTTTTTCATGACTGGAAACAAGTAATTTCTGGAGAGAAAGGATAGATGAGGACTTGCGGAAAGTGCTAACATGATGCTGAGTAGGATGAGAGTTACAATCAAACAGCAAGGCTCTATAGTTCGCAAACAATGTTTAGAGGACAAATGTCTGTTAATAACCTTGAGCCTCAATATTTACATTTACAATATGAGGGAAATATTCATATATACAGGAAACCTTACACAGTTCTTATGAGGTTAAAATGAGATGATACAAACCAGAGAGAATTACTATTACTATTATTGTTTTTGCAAATGTAATAATTAATAAGACTCTTCAGGTTCATACTGCCAAGAAAAAGAAGAAAAAGGCTTTAACTTACATGAAACATGATCCACATATAAAATAAGTATAATTGGAATCTTTTTAAAAAAAATGGATTGAAAACACTTGGTTAATAGGAGAGGGACAGAAGGTGAGCCAGGAACACAGAAAATGAAGGTTAATCAGTGATGAAACCCACAGATTCCCAGAGAAGAGAGGTAGAATGTGAGGCCAGGAAAGGGATTTACATAATACTCAGTATGGTACATGCCAACATGATCTTATTAATATGTCAGTTTGAATAGGGAAGTCAATAAACTCACTCATTCATTCAACCTTTCAAAAGTAGCTTATGAGCACCAAATAAGGATCATGCTTTCTTCTGAGCATTGACAATAAGAGAGGCTAAGAAAAGTTCCCAGTCTTTGTAAGACACATATTCTGTGTTCCCCCTCCTGACCCAATGGTACACAAAGTACTTCCAAGAAGGAGACAGGGGCCCTGAGTCTCACGAGATGGGTCTAGGATGTCAAGTGCCTTCTAGAAGCTCCAAAAAAGGAAAGAAACAGATTCTCCTCCCCTCCAGAAGAAATTAAATCCTGCTGACACCTCAATTTTAACCCAGTAAAAATTCTGACACTAGAGCCATAAAGTAACAAGTTTTTGTTGTTTTAAGCAAGTAAATTAGTGTTTATTTTGCCATAGCATCAAAAGCAAATGACAAAAATATGTCAAAACTAGGACAATAAACAGGTATGCCATAGCTGGAAAAATGAGGTGCTCTGAAGAGTGAAACATTTGAGTTTAACATTTGCAAAGTTGTTTGTGAGGATAGGCCCAAGCACATCTTTTTCAACCATTCCTCAGGTGATAGGCATCTTGGTTGTTTCCAAGATTTGTCTATCACAAATTGTGCTGCTATAAACAGAGGCACACATATATCACTATGAAATGATGTTTTCAGATCCTCTGGGAAAATTCCCAGTAGAGGAATAGCTCATTGAAATAGGATTTCCAGTCCAACTTTTCTAAGGAGTCTCCTCACTGATTTCCTAATGGATGCACCTGTCTACATTCCCACCAGCAGTGGAGAAGGGTTCTTTTTTTCCCTACAGCCTCTCCAACATTTGTTGTTGGGTGATTTCTCAATGATAGCCATTCCGTCTGGGGTGAGATGATATTTCAATGTTGTTTTAATTTTCATTTCACGGATGGCTAGTGATGTGGAGCATTTTTTCATATATTTATTTGCTTCTTTAATTTCTTTCTGTTAGAAGCATGTGTTCATTTGGGGTGCACACTTCTGGATTGGGTCTTTAAATTTTGGGGTCCTAGTGGTTTCTTTAGTTCTTTATAGATTCTAGAGAGCAGACCTTTGTCTGAGTACTTATTTGTCATAATGTTTTCCAAATTTGTGGGTTGCCTTTTCACTTTGTTGGTAATTTCCTTTGACGTGAAAAAACTTCTCAGTAAGAGCAGGTCCCAGTTGTTCTTTCAACTGTTTCCCATGTGATTTGATTTCTGTTCATGAACTCGTTGCCTACCTCTATGTCTTCAAGAGTTCCTCCCACTTTTTCTTCCAGGAGATTTAGTGTCTCTGTTTAATGTTTAGATCTTTAATCCATTTCGACTTTAGTTTAGTGCGTGGTGATAGACCTGGGTCAAGTTTGAGTTTTCGGCATGTAGAGAGTCAGTTTTTACAGCACCATTTGTTAAACAGGCTATGTTTCTTCCAGTGAGTATGTTTGGCCCCTTTGTCAAAGATAAGGTGACTGAGTGTAGTGTCTTCAGTGTCTTCTAATCTATTCCATTGATCCTCAGGTCTATTTTCTTGCCAGTACCATGCTGATTTTATCACAGTAGCCTTGTAGTATAATTTCAAGTCAGGAATTGTAATGCCTTCTGCCTTGTCTTTATTGCCCAGAAT
>NW_004525057.1:61795-64412 GCF_000260255.1 Octodon degus
CCTCTGGTCAAGGATAGATTGACTTAAAGCAAGCTACTCAAAGACCTACAAATCAGCTTACATTCAGGTATAAAAATGTTGAAAATGCATATCAGACATTAGTATTGAAAATATAGTGGTATCACATAGCTTACAATGACCCTTGAACATACGATCTTCTAAGATTGATGAATGCTGTGACTTTTTTCATCTTTAGAAATATGCATATAAATAAATAATTGTGTCTGTTTGAGGTATTGATAGAACATTTGGTACTTGTTCATGGAGCCTCAGAAGCACTTACTTATGATCCTAATGTTGCATTATTTTCTCTAAGTAGAACTTCATTTCTGTGAGTACAGGTAGAGAGTTGGGCTAGAAAAACATATAACATATTTTAGTTATGTGAAATTTTTATGTACTTTTCTACATTCATGACATTCAAAGGCACCTGCAGTAAGATGCTGTGCTACCTTTGAACTAGCGTCTTTCTTTTATGCCATGCACAAAAGTGGACCCTCAATACTTTGTGAATTCCCTGTTTCTTATGTACCATAGCTAGGGATCCTTGTGTGGAGTGAGCTCCCCCTGGTTTTTACTGAAATCAGTGGAACTTTCAGTGTAGCTCAGCAGACCAAATTTTTACCCATTCTGATCCTCCCTACTTTGTCTTGAGCACAAATGCAACCTCTGGTAGCTTAGAGCCCACCATAAGTGTCATAATAATAACATTGACATGCTTCTGCATAAACTACATAAAGAGGTATGTGCTGCACTCATCTGTATGCAAATATGGAAATTGCTTTTGGATATTGGGCCCATCTTGGATGAGCAGAGCATCAAGAGCTGAACTCTGATGGGCCATAATAAACTAAGGTTGTTTTATACCCACTAGTGTTTTATCATAACAACATTAACATTTGTATTAAACCTCCATCACCCAACATTAATTGGCTTTTATTCTTTTGAAAATATTTATTTACTTACTTTTCTGTTATATATTTTTATTTATAGACTACTGGGGAATTGAACTTAGAGCCATGACCCAGAACTATATCCCTTAGCATTTTTAATCTTTTATTTTTAGACAAGGTCTTCTTGGACACTGAGTTCCTCAGGTTGGGCTTGAACTTGTGACTCTCTTGCTTCTGCCTCCCAGAGTACTCGGATTATACCAAGCACTGTCCCCAAACGGCTTTTACTTTCATCAGGACAGCAGTGATCTCTTTAGTTAAAAGTGATAACTATTGGCAGGCCTCTGCAGACAACTTAGGACTTCTGAGGAGAGTGCTGTGGCCTGATTGTGTTCTCTAAAATTTGTATCTTGAAATACTAACTGCCCATGTGACAGCATTTGGAGGAGGTAGCTTTTAGTGGTGATTAGGTCATTAGGGTTGGTCCCTCATACATGTGATTACTATCCTCATACAAGAGACCCAGAGAGCCCCATCTACTATATGAAGATGCAGAAAATGCCACCTATCAACCAGGAACTAAATTCTCTTCAGATACCAAATCTGTCTTGATCTTGGACTTCCCAACCTCTAGAAATTTGAAAGTGAATTTCAACTGTTTATAAACCACTTCGTCATCAATTTTTTAAAACAGAAGTCCAAGTGTACTCAGAATGGTAGTTACCCAATAGTACATAGTTTGGGTCATACTCAGCGTTACTCAGTACCTATGTTAGGTGTGAATAAACATCCTTTAAGCAACATTTCCTTAGTAATGAGGTTGCCAGTATTTGCCTTTCCGGCAAAGTAGAGGTAGACATGCTCAGACAATTATCCACTGCCTAGGTCTGATTTGGCTTCTTGCTGCTTTTTATGTAGGCTATAAGCTACAAATAATTCATAAAAGTTTTAATAACTGAAAAATAGCCAAAGAAGGTATATTTTCAGACTTAAGAAAATGATACAAATTTTGGTTTTAAGTTTTAAAGAAAAAGGTACTGTTAGGGTTTGAGTGTAAGATACCCTCCCAGAGGCAGGGCTTTTGGAAGATGAGAGGGTTGCTGGTGATTCATCCACTGGTATATTTAGGGGCTGAGCGTACTATTGGGAGTTGGGGACACTGTTCTCAGTGCTTTTCTTATATTAACTACTTTAACCTTTTCGTACATAGGAGTTTGGTATGTTAGTATAGATATTTTATAGATGATGAAGATGGAACCCTGAGAGATTAAGTAAATTTAAATTACCTGAGGCCACTCAATACAGGGCAGGCTGATACTGAGTTCATACACTGAAAGCAACAGAGAAGCACCCAGGAGGAGGAGACTGAGAATAACATACTAATTCAGGAATTAAAGGACAGAATGGGAGTATCTGCCATGTTAGTGCCCGAAGATTCTTTTGAAATAAACCCAAGAAGATTCATTTTCTCTAATGATTCAGTGTGGCAATCCACATTGATGACTTTTCTTTTTATGCATATATATGTTATGAATGATTCTATTCTTCCCTTTCAGACTGTGGGCAGAGCAATGGACAAAGGAAGACACCTAGGTTATAGTACAAGTTAACAAATCAGATGAATATATACAATAATATACCAACGTGTGTATGAAAATGGAAGTGATTTTTCTTTAACACTTTTACTTTCCTTTCTCTAAAACTCAAAAGGAATATGAAACCTA
>NW_004525057.1:64772-83027 GCF_000260255.1 Octodon degus
CATATAACTTTTGTGTAGATCTTGTATATGTTTGAAGACTGATACTGTAAGCAAAGAAAATATTGTCATCTTTCTCCAATGACAGCCTCTTGAATACAGTCATACAATATTACGTTAACATTGAAACCCTGAATCACAAAACTTTTCACAATGGAAATTTTTCAACAATTTTCACTCATTTGTGCATGTTTTCCATTATCTTTAACCATTTAACTGGAAAAATTGCTAAAAAATAAATTTTTAGAAAATTGGTTATTAATAGTGAAGCATTTAGGACTATTTTATTTTGGCAGTTAATTTTTATTGAAAACTTTAGGGTTCAAGAAGCTTGTTCTTCTTTTGTGAGTAATGTAGTATGATTTTTGGAGTGGGAATTGTTTGGAGACTGATCTAAAAAGTAATAAAAGAGTAGATTAGCGAAAGTATTATCTTTAGAATCCATTGTAAAAATAGCAAAACATACAAACAAAAACAAAGACATGCTGCAGTATCTCACCCATTTTATGTGCTTAAGAATTGGCTTGAATAACTACAAGACTGAATCACAGAATTTTGTAAGAAACCTGAATAGTATTTGACCCAGATCCATCATTTCACATATGAAGGAACCACAGCTGAAGAGACACACAGTGTAGCCACAGAGCTGAGTTCCTAGGCTGGGAGTTCAGTCAGTTAGTTATTTATTACTCTATAAAATTATCTTGTTCATTTGTGGCTTACTTGGTTTATTTCAGCTTTTTACATGAGGAAAATGATACAAAGGAAAAAAGGGGAGAACTAGGGAAACCTTGGTAGACACTTTAATATTACTACCTTATCACATGATAATTGGAGCCTGAAAGTGAAAGAATTTCCTGTTAGAACAGAAATCTAATGCAATTTGAAAAGTAGCTATCATTGTAGGTGACAACACTACTATCTATAACAGTGCCATCCCTAAGGCCCTGTGGAAGGTGGTTTGAAGATCACCCTTGTACCCTAACCTCAGTCACCTTGGGAAGATATCAGTAATCACACACCTTTTGCTCTTTTCTTCAGACCTCAGTAGTTATTAGTGAACACATTGAGATGTACAGGTCAGATTAAAATGTAACATAACACAAACCCCAAGCGTCCTGAGAATTGTGATAATTACTATGAAAATCTATGACAAGATCAGTCACTCTCCTAAGGATAAGCCACTTAAGAAAAAGTGATGTTTTGCTTCATTTATGGAAGAGTGATTTCCAGGTGAAAAAATTTGATGAAGGACATTGAGGCAGAGAGGAGTAAATGACTTGTGGGAGGAAGAGTGGACAGAATAGAGAACAGCAAACCCCTCTGCAAGCTTAAAGAAGGTGCTCCATAGAAAAGGAGAAACCTAAAGAAGATGGGGGAGGTAACGGGGATTGTAGGTTGGAAAGCTGCATAGTGAGTGAGTTATATCAGAACCGAAGGGTTAAAAAAATGTAACAACAAAATTTTAATTTGAGTCTGTCATTAGCAAATGTGGTGGAAATCCAGTCTAAGGGTAACTGTTACTTGTTATTAAGGTTTATCCAGAAGGCCAGTGTAGTTCCAGATGTGTGAGATGGCCAGGAGTTCAGCATCATCTTCTATACAGGCCTTGTCATGTGCTGTGGTTCCCCATCTTCAGGAACCTTGGGATTCTTCTGTACCTTTTGAATCTCTCTAGACACAAAGAGGCCCTGGCTTGCTAGCCTGAGGCTGTCTTCTGCACATGCTATGTAAAAATCCCTGTCTGCAGTCCCACTCCAGGGTCTGTGTGCATAGAAAAAGGTAGGTTTCTTAGGTAGTTACTCATTAATGAGACACTATACCTGACCCTCTCAACTTTCAGGAGGTAATCTTTATTTTGGCTAATGCTTTAGAAGTTTTAGTCTTTGCATGGTTGGCTGCATGGTAGAAGGGTTTGGGTAGAAGAGGACTGCTCACTTCATAGAAGCAGAGTGAGAAGGGAGGAACTCACTAGAGAAATATGCCCTCCCTGTGACGCCACTGTGACTAGCACTTCACAGCACCCAGCTAGGTGTACTGTACCATAGTCCAGGCAGCTTCCGCAAACCTTGTCCCTAAGCCATGAGCTTTGGCCGCACATCCAGATATAAAACATAACAAGAGGCTTCCGTTTCCTGGACCCTCCCCTGCTCAAGCTGTTGTCAGTTCTCAACGGTGTCTTTTCACAGCATGAGGAAAATATTTTGCAGTCTAAAAAGGTGAAGCACAGCCTAATGAAGCTTAACCAAAATATTTTTGCATGCTTGGGTTCCTCTCCACCCTGAATGGGGGTAGGTTTTGAGTACACTAAAGCCAAAAAGAAACCTACACACCCTTTCCTTTTATGCTGCAGTAACTCTCTGCTGTGACAGTTACAGGCAGAATATTGTGTCCACTAAAGTGAGAGGAGAAAGGTGTGAGGATGAAGGAAATATCTGAGAAATCATTGGTCGATGTTGCAAATATATTGTGTCACATGTGTGTTGTGGAAAGATTACAAAATGATTAATATGTGTTTTGAGTTTTGTATTTTATACCCTTTGTGATGAAAGATGTCGTTGAAGATTACAAATAGGATAGATAGGATTTTGTGTTGATTCCAAAGTTAAAATGTGAGAAAGCAAAGAGCCTCATGGAGTGAGAAGTCAGAGACTTTTGATAGACCAGAGGTGAAATGAGGGGAACCTGAACCAGGATATTAACTATAAAAAAGGACAGGAATTCAGTAGTTCTAGATGTAGATTTGGGATCACAAAAGCTGTAAAAGTCTCCCTAGGAGCATGAATAGAATTCTGGAAAAAAAAAAAGAAAGAAAATGAAACAACCTGCAGGGAGACAGGTAAAATAAAGCACAAGAACCAGGATAATTAGGTTTTGGATGCCCGAAGAAAATAAAATAACCTAAAGTCTAACAAATACTTTATTAAAATAAACTCATCTGCATTTAACTTTCCATCCTGATGATTTGGCTGGTAGTGCTTCATAACTCAGAGAGATTCTACCTTTTCCTACCAAAGCAAGATTAATTTTACGTATTGTTCAAATTTTGTCTTTCTTAGTAGGTTTCAGCAGTAGCCTTTGACAGTTATACAAATAAAATGTTCCTCTACTGTGTTATCGCTGAGGTAATTTCAGCTTGAAAGTTTAGGTTTTATGAGAGTACATCGTGAGGAAAGAATTTTGAAAGGGCCTCAGAGAATAGGATCATATCACTAGGATCAGTAGCTTTTAGTTATTGAAGATTCATTCGAAAAAATTGTAGATTGAAATAGGTGTAAACAAAATGATGTCTTCAGTCCATTTTTTGACTAGCCAAAATTGCCTCTGTCAAAGGACCTGCATGCCCATTCTTCATTCTGAAAGGTCTACTTTCATACGGTTGAAGTAGAATTAAAAGAAATTTGGCAGCAAAGTTTTCTTTTAATGAAGGAAGGTATGTACATGGCATGATTATACACATGAATACACAGAAGCCAATTTTGACCTTGGATTTTTGTTTAACTATTTGATCCATGAGAAAATGCTTCTTAACAGATAAACCGCTATTGCCAAATCTTTAGAACTGAAAAAACTTGTACATGTTGCCTAACTAATATGAAGAATGCAATACTTAAAATGTCCCCAAATTGGAAATTTCTGAATGTCAGCGCTCATTCTGTTTTTTCTTTTAATCAGAGATATTTAGCTGGCAACATCTATGCAAATATTTCAAGATCTGCAACATTCCATAGTCAGAAAGAAATACCTCTAGCCCCAAGTATATTAGTTAAGGAATTTTCTATTGTAACATAAGCAGAAAAAAATAGACTTGAAAATTGGTCTAGATTTGATCCTTTTCTGCTTGTATTTGTGAAAATATAAAGCATAAAAAATTCTCATGGAGTAAAATAAAAATCAGCTTTGAAAGATTTATGGTTATAGGAAGAACATGAAGCAAATTTCTATGTGCTTGGCTACGTCTGTGTTTCTTTGTTGCTTCCTAATTTCTGTCTCAGCATTGAATTTAGCTTTCCTGTGGATCTGAGCTTGGTCTTCCATTTCTTCTTACTTGTTATCTTGGCCTTACAGATAAGGAGAGATGATTTTGCTTTTCTGAACTTAGCAATATCTCTTAGATCAGAACTCGTATTCCTATACTCTTGCATAATTAGTTACTCACAGTCTGAGCCTTTATTGGACTTCTTCAATTAAATGTTCCAGGCAGTACAAAATGCAGTTGTTCCAGGCTGAACTAATGACTTTCCCTCATATATCTAGACCAGTGTGTGTGTGTGTGTGTGTGTGTGTGTGTGTTTGACTGCAGATGCTTACGCATGGGACCTTTTTTTTTTTTTTGTGGAACGGGGGATGAACTCAGGCCCTTGCACTTGCCAGGGAAGTGCTTATTCCACTGAGCCACCTCCCACCCCAAGCTTGTGGTCTTGATTTCATTTTATTTCTGCTATTCTTTCATTGCATTAGATGCAGTTCTACACAGTTTATAGCTTCTTCCTATATAAATCCTGTGTGTATTCTCCATTCTCACTCAGATCTTTCATGCTATGTGATGGCAGCAACTCAGGTTCCTTAATTTCTGAATTCCATTTATTTTTGTAGATTGCTGGCTGCTAAATTTTCCTGGACTGGACTGTATCTAAAACCTGTGCCTGTCTGTTTGTTTTGTCTCATTCACAATAACAGCCTGGCTCAAGCTCTCTTTTTGGCCACATTACCTTCTTTATATCCACATATCCAGAAAAACTAGCACATGTGTTCTTCAGATAGACTTCTGTCCATATTGGTAATGCTGCGGAAACCCTTTTCTTGCCCTTTTCCATACCTGTGCAGCTCAGTACAAGGTACTTTCACACTTTAACCTAACCTCTTTTGCAATGACTACAAGTTTAAATTATGTCTCTCCATTAATCTGGCAGTCACAATTGTGACACATAACTATAAACTACTTACTATAGTGTGTGTGTGTGTGTGTGTGTGTGTGTGTATATATATATGTGTGTGTGTGTGTGTGTTGCTAGATATGTTTAATGTAGGATTATATGTAACAGTAAATTACAGAACACTATTAAAATAGATATGGCTTGAGAAAATAGTTACATACATACAGTGTTGTGGAAAATTTATCGTGGAAAATATATGTACAACTACACAAAATAGTGATTACTTGCATTTGTCCATGTTTGCAAGGGTGGTAGTTAAAATTATGAGGGACTTTTTAATGTGGTCCAAAAATGGTAGTATTTGCTAATACTAAATGATGTTTACTGGTGTTCGTTGCATTTGTATTTGGTAAGTTTTAAATGAAACTTAGTAATGGAGACATGAGTGTTGTACTTTACATATGTATTTACATGTCAAGTATGCTTTGATACTTATTACTCGGTGTGATTTCTTCTTGCAAATACACGTAAGAGAATTTAGACTGTGGGGTTACAACTAGCAAGGACGTATTTGAATGGATGCCACAAGGCTTACAAATCATTAAAAATTAGTTTCACTTATTTGTATGTAAATTATATCATGAAATGTGTTTAATTCATTTGTTTGTGCTGATTTCTGATGGAGACCAAAGAGACATTAATGTTATATGTTTGTTTTGTGATTATCTAGGTATGATCAACAAAACCCTGATCTTCGGACATCTAGAGGAAGAGATGACCACGTAATTAGACCTTTTGCTCACTATTATTTTATTCATGTTTTCTCTGCTAGTTCAAAATAAGGCTTAAAACTTTGTGTTATAATAAAAATTGAAGTTTTCAGGATAGTAATACCAGTGTTAGATTTTTAAAAAAGCTACATGTAGCATTTTTTGGAAGGAAGATATTTGCTACATTTGTACTCAAGTCAAGGTTAGCCTAAATTAGACTTAATTTTTTTTCGTTGAGAAATAAATATGAATGAGACATCAGTGCAGCCACCTGGCTCACAGACACAAGCATATACAGATAGTCAGGGGGAGAATCTCATCAGCCAACTGCTAGTCTCAAAAACATGCCGATGTACCCCAGAATCACTGCCCCACCCACCTCGAGTGTACAGATGCATGGCTTTGCCCCTGTCATGTTTCCCAGCTTTTCTTCTTGCCAACTCCTCATTGTCCAATCCTCAAGTTCTCACTTTCCTTTTATTTGTGTTGTAAATTTCTATATGTAATTCCTCTTTTAAGTTCTTATACTAGGGAGACAATATAGTAATTACACACGTAGGTCTGATATATTTCACTTATCAGTATATCTTCAAATGGCATCCTCTTAAATATGAAGGCTTCGAGTTTATCATTCTTTATAGCTGAGTAATACTCCATTATATAAAAGTATCACATCTTTTTTTAACCATTCCACATGTGATGGGCATCTTGGTTGTTTCCAAGATCTAGCTATCACAAGTTGTGCTGCTATAAACATAGATATGCATATATCACTATGATACGATGCTTTCAGATCCTCCGGGAAAAGTCCCAGTAGGGGGATAGCAGGCTTGAATGCACTTTCCAGTCCTAATTTTCTAAGGAGTCTCCACACTGACTTCCATAATTGTTGCACCAGTCTACACTCCCACCAACAGTGGAGAAGTGTTCCCTTTTCCCCACAGCCGCTCTAACATTTGTTGTTGGTTGATTTCTTTCTGATAGCCATTCTTTCTAGGGTGAGATGGTATCTCAGTGTTGTTTTAATTTGCATTTCACAGATGGCTAGTGACAAGGAGCATTTTTTCATAAATTTATTCGCTTTAATTTCATCCTCTGAGAAGTGTGTGTTCATCTCGGATGTCAGTTTCTGGACTGGGTCTTTAAATTTTGGGGCCCTAATGTTTTTTTATCTCTTTATAAATTCTAGAGAACAGACCTTTGTTTGAGTGCTTATTAGTTATACTTATTACTTATTTTTTTGAAGTTTGTGGGTTGTCTTTTCATTTTGTTGGTAATTTCTTTTGATGTGGAAAAACTTCTCAGTGAGAGCAGGTCCCAGTTGTTAATTCTTTCAATTGTTTCCCATGTAATTAATTTTTGTTCAAAAACTCATTGTCTACCCCTATGTCTTCAAGAGTTCCTCCTACTTTCCCTTCCAGGAGATTTAGTGTCTTTGTTTTAATGTTTAGATCTTTAATCCATTTTGACTTTAGCTTAGTGCATGGTGATAGACCTGGATCAAGTTTTAGTTTTTGGCATGTAAAGAGTCAGTTTTTCCAGCACCATTTGTTAAAGAGGCTATCTTTCTTCCAATGAGTATGTTTGGCCCCTTTGTCAAAGATAGTCAGCTGAGTGTGTTCGTAGGGGCTTCAGCACCTTCTAATCTATTCCATTGATCCTCAAGTCTATTTTGTTGCCAATACCATCTTGATTTTATTACAGTAGCTTTGTAACATAATTTTAAGTCATAATTATAATTCCTCCTGCCTTGTCTTTGTTGGCCAGGATTGCCTTTGCTATTCTAGGTGTTTTTGGTTCCAAGTAAATTTTAGGAACAATTTCTCTAGGTCTGCAATGTATGTTGTTGGTAGTCTCATAGGGATTGCATTAAATCTAACAACAATTTGGGAGCACTGCCATCTTCACGATGGTGGTTCTTCCTGTCCAGGAGCAGGGAATATCTTTCTATTTTCTGAAATCCTCTACAATCTCTTTTTTCATAGTACTGTAATTTTCTATGGAAAGATCTTTGATTTCTTTTGTTAGTTGAATTCCAAGGTATTTCATTTATTGTGGGGCTATTGTAAAAGGTATTGATTCTCTAATTTTCCTCTCAGTGTGTTTGTTATCTGTGTAGAGGAAAGCTATTGACTTTTGGGTGTTGACTTTGTATCCTGCTATGCTACGGAATTTGTCTATCAATTCCAGTAGCTTCTTGGTTGAGTTTTTTTTGTGGCTTCCAAGTAAAGTATCATGTGAACTGTAAATAATGATAGTTTCACTTCTTCTTTACCTATTCTTATTCCTTTTATTTCTCGAGCTTGTCTAACGGCTCTAGTTAATGATTCCACAACTGTATTGAATAGGAGTGGTGATAGAGAACATCCTTGTCTTGCACCTGATTGGAGAGTAAAAGATTTCAGGTTTTCCCCATTGAGAATTATATTAGTCATTGGGTTGTCTTAGGTGGCTTTTATCAGATTGAAGTAGAGGCCTTCTATTCCAATTTTATGTAGGACTTTGAACATGAATGAGTATTGGACTTTGTCAAAAGCCTTTTATGCATCAATGGAGATGATCTGTGGATTTTAGTTTTTGCTCTATTGATACAGTGTATTACATTTATAGATTTTCAAATATTGAAACATCCTTGCATCCCTGGAATGAATCCTACCTGGTTATGTTGTATCATCTTGGTGATTTACTGTATTCTATTTGCTAGGATTTTATTAAGGATTTTTGCATCTATGTTCATGAGGGAGATTGGTCTGTAGTTCTCTTTCTTTGTTGCATCTTTCTCTGGTTTTTGATTCAGTATAATACTTGCCTCCAGGAATGATTTTGTGAGAACTCTCTCCTTTTCAACTTCAGTGAAGAGTTTGAGGAGTGTAGGGATTATATCTTCTGTGAATTTCTTGTAGAATTCAGCTGTGAATCCATGAAGAGCTAGACTTCTCTTTGTTAGCAGCCTCTTTATTACATTTCATATTTCATTGGCATTTATTGGGTTATTGAGAGTTGTTATATCATATTGATTCAGTTTTGGTAATTTGTATCTTTCTAAAAATTTGTCCATTTTGTCTGTGTCTTCTATTCTGTGAGCATAAAGATTCTCAAAGTAGCTATTGATAATCTTCTGAATTTCCACTGAGTATGTAGTAGCTACACCCTTTTCATTCCCTATTGCTTGTATTTACATTTTTTCTTTCCTCTTTTTAATGAGGTTGGCTAGGGGCTTGTCAATTTTATTTAAACTTTCAAAGAACCAGCTTTTTGATTCGTTAATTCTTTGAACTGTTTTCTTCATCTCAATTGAAATAATTTCTGCTCTAATCTTTATGATTTCTTCCGGTGTTTGCGTTCTTGGTTTGGTTTGCTCTTCCTTTTTTAGATGTTGGAGGTGCAGCATTAGGGTGTTTATTTGTTCCCGTTCTGTTTTCCTAATGTGTGAGTTCACAGCTATGAATTTCCTTCTAAGAACTGCTTTCATCGCATCTGTTAAGTTGTGGATGAATTTTCGCTGAATTGTAGATAATGTTGAATTTCTTGTTTAATTTCATATGTAACCCATTGATTGCTGAATAGGATGTTGTTTAATTTCCATGTATATATGAGATTTTTCTGGTTTCTTTTGTCATTTATTTCCAGCTTCATTACACTGTGGTCAGATAATTTGTATGGGATAATTTCTGTTTTCTTGCATATACTTAACCATGATCTATGTACTAGTATGTGGTCTATTTTAGAAAGTGATCCATGTACAACTGAAAAAAATGTGTATTCTACTGTGGTTAGGTGGAGCACTCTGTATATGTCTACCAAGTCCATTTGTTCCAAGCTCTCATTCAGTTCTGCTACTTCTTTGCTAATTTTTTGTCTGGTCGATCTATCTTTTTGGGATCAGGGGGTGTTAAGGTTTCCTGTTAAGATTGTTGTATTGGATATTAGATTTTTCATGTCTATTAAGGTTTGTCTTATACAGTTGGGTGCTCCTGTGTTTGGTGCATACATATTTATGAGTGTTATTTCTTCCTCTTGAATTTTACCCCTAACCAGTATATAGTGGCCTTCTTTATTTAGTTTGATCATCTTGGTTTGAAGTTGAGACTGTCTGAGAAGAAGATTGCTACCCCTGCTTTTTTTTTTTTGAAGTGCTGGGGCATGTAGTATTGTTTTCCACCCTTTGATTTTCAGCCTATGAGTTTCTTTATGAGTTAAGTGTGTTTCTTGTATACAACACATTGTTGGGTTTTGTTTCCTAATCCATTGTGCCAATCTATTTCTCTTAATTGGTGAAGTGAGTCCATTTACATTGGTGGTTATAGTTGAGAAATGTTGACTTATGATTGACGTGTTATTTACCTGTTGTAGTTTACTCCTTTTTCTCCTCTTTAATTGCTTGCCCTATTTAGTGGGTTCCCTCTGTTATCGTTGGTGGAGTTTTGATCTTTGGTCTCTCTCTAGAACATCTTTCAGTAGTCTGTGTAGGGTTGGCTTTGTCATCATGAAATTCTTTAACTGTTCTTTGTCATCAAAGTATTTCACTTCTCCATCAAACTTGAAAGAGAGTTTTTCAGGGTATATTAGTGTGGGCTGGAATTTGTTTTCATAGAGGACTTGAAGTACTCTGCTCCATGCTCTTCTTACCTTCATGGTTTGTGAAGAAAAGTCATCCTTAATTCTGATGGGTTTTCCTTTCAATGTGATCTGCTTCTTTTCTCTAGTGGCTTTCAGTATGATATTCTTGTGCTGGATTTCTGGGATCTTGACTATTATATGTCTCGGTGCATTTTTAATTGGGTTGAAGTTATGTGAAGTTCTGTATGCTTCAGTTACCTGAATATCAGATTGTTTCCTCATATTTGGGAAGTTTTCTGCTATTTCTTCTACTCATATTCTTTGTGTATCATTTGTATTGACTCCTTCTTTCTCATTGATGCCTATTAGTCTCACATTGTTCATCTTTGCATCATCTTGCAGGTTATAAATTATTTTTTCCTGCCTCCTATTTGTTTTTAAATGATCTTTTCTTATCTTTTCACTAGCTGCACCAGCATCTTCAAGATCTGAAACTCTATCTCCAGTTTCACTCAAATAGTTTTGCAGGCTTGTGATTGAGATTTTATGTTCCTTTGCATCTCTTTGACTCTGCTTCATGCGATCTATTTCTTTCCTGTATTGCTCATTCAAGGAATCCATCATTTTTTTAATCTCCTGTATTTTTTCATCAATGTCTTCTTTAGAAGCAGTTATTAATCCTTTTTCTGCTGAGTTTTTTATAGGTTGGGCTTTTCTCCATATGTTTCTGTATTTTATTCTTTAGTTCACATGCTATGAATTCAGAGATTTCTTTTTTCATTTTAGACACTAATTCAGCTTTGAGTTTCTTTGAACTTTTCTGCAGGTCCTTATATACTTCTGACACTACGAATTCATATATTTTAGCTAAGCTAGTGTTCACTGCTTTTGTTCTAGGTTGGCATTGTGTTTCCTCCATATGTTTCTGGATTTGATTCTTAAGTTCAGATGCTATGAATTCAGAGTTTTCTTTTCTTTCTTTCTTTTTTTTTGTTCCAGAAATTCTGCTCTGTGTTCCTCTATATCTTTCTGCTGTTGTTTATTTACTTCTGAAGCTATTGATTCATTTATTTCAGCTGAGCTAGTGTCCTCTGCACCTTTTATGGGTGGGCTCAAGGCTTGAGATTGCATTTTTCTCCTTGTCTTTATTATTTCGTATAGCACTGACCGCTGACCTTTGGTGTAGATGTTTGGTGCAATTATATCTTTATCACTTAATGAAATTTGGGTACTATATACCAAGTTCTAGTTCATGCAGTTGTGCCTGGCTTGGGTCTGGCTACTATGCTCAGCTCCTTATTGTTGTGGCCCATGAAGGTGGGCCTGCTAAACCCCTCTGGTAAGATGTTCTGTTCTTGCATTAGATGTGTCTTTTTGAGTCTCGTCTCACTGCATGGATTTTAGCTGCAGGGTTTTACCCCAAGCCTGTATGTCTGGGCTGGGTCTGGAGGGGTATGAGGAGCAGAGGCAAGAGAGCGCAGAAGCTCTCCCACATACTCACCAGAGCTGTGCTTTGATGGGTCTGCAGGACTCCCAAGAGCCCAGCGGAAGTTCTCACTCACAGGATGGGCTGTGCTGGCTATGGGATGGACAGGGGAGGTCTGGAGAACACGGAGAAAGGCCTCTCTCATGCGGAGGGCCTGGACTTGGACTGGTGGGCGGGTGCAGGACAGAGCAGAAGGCTCTCCCCCACACTTGCAGGGCCTGGGGTTGGTCAGATATGTAAATTACACGTAAGAATGGAGTGGGAAATAAAGAATACCCTACATAGGAAAATTAGGGTAAAGTAACCTTGAAAAAAATATACTTGAGTTATGAATCATTTTCTTTTTTCTTTCTATTTATTTATTTATTTATTTATTTTTGCAGTACCTGGGATTGAATTCAGGACCTTAATCATCTTCAAAGAATTTGTAGTTATTAGTTTACCTCTTGGGTGTTGTTAATTATATAGTAATAAGATCAGCCAACAGGAATTTTTAAAATTCAGCATCTCATTTAAACAAAGAAATAAAACATCCTGGAAGAAATGCAGTCACTCTGACCTTAGCTTACCTCTAGAAATCTGTGTTAAAGATTTACACATTCAGAAGTTTACTTGCTAGAATAGTTTATAACAGATTTCTAACGATGTTTCAGGAAATCAGAAGATAATGATTCTGCATTATTCTATACATGATATGAGAATTCTGAAGACTATGAAACCAATTGTTTATATTTTTCAGGTTGAAATTCTTCTGGATATTTTTGTGGAAAGTCATTGTTTTTTACATTGGGAAAACCAGCATACAGGAATAATTTGAAACATATCACTTAAAGTACTAATTGTAAAAGCACAAGTTCTACTTGTGAAATTGGATTTGCTTATAGGTCTCTCTTGCTATTAACACTTGAATAATAATTATTGAGTTAACTGGGAGCTAAAGTCCACTGTCCCATTTATATCTTTTCTGATAAGTACATGGAAATAGCAGAAGTGTAGCCTGGAAGAAGATCTGTGTAGCACAATCCCCCATGAGTTGGCACAGAGTTGTGAGCCACAGCATGAGCGACTATCTGCTTACTTCTTTCCATTCCAAACATGTAGCTGCCACCCATCAATTGTTGCTGATGTAGTGAAAGTAGCCAGTCTATGGTGATGCATTTTACCTGGTACTGTATAGCCTACACACTCATTCACAACCACAGGCATTGTCTGTGTACATTTTGCCAGGCGCTGGCCTACATATATTCATGTGTGACTACCTTACTACTCTTATCTTTATTTTCATTTTACTAGTTGGGAAACTGAGGTTTGGGTAGGTGCAGCAGCTTTCCAGAGACTGTAGAACAGTGAAAAGTGGAAACCACTCATAACCATTCCTCTGTATCGACACTGATGTAATTGGATGCTGACCATCCACTCTGCTTGTTGTATCCCCTTTTTATCTGTTAAGGATGTTGAGATATGAGGAAATTTATAAAAGTAAGAATGATTGGTCTGTCTAGGAGAGGTGCACTGACTGGGAAATAGCAGATATGATCTATTTTACTGTTTTTCAGATATGCCTATTATTATACTGGAATCGGTGCTGGTGTGCTTATTGCTGCTTACATCCAGGTTTCATTTTGGGGTCTGGCAGCTGGAAGACAGATACACAAAATTAGAAAAAAGTTTTTCCATGCTATCATGAAGCAGGAGATAGGCTGGTTTGATGTGCGTGATGTTGGGGAGCTGAATACCCGCCTCGCAGAGTAAGTAGCTAGTTGGATGTGTAAATCAGACATGGTTCTTATTGCAAACGAAATGAGATAGATGTCATTAGGTCTCTTAGAGATGTTAGTACACCCCTCAGAAGACTGTGTTCCTTCTGAGTATTAGCCATGTCTTGTGTACCTGGCATGAGATGGTGGGACACTCTTGACTGTCAGTGAAGGAGGAAGTAGACCTAAATCAAGGAATACCTGGAGAATGTGCAGGAAAGTATGCAGTAGACCAATAACATGATTCTTGCTGATTTGGTTTCCAAGCAATTTGAAATTTCTGCACTGTATATTTCTTGAGTAACCATGTTCATTTCCTGGGGCCATATGGTCTATGGTTTTCTGTTGTCAGTGACAAATTTTCTACTAGGATCTGACACCTTGCTAAATGAAACTAGATAAGAACAGATATGAATGCTCAATGAAACTAGATGTGAACTGACTTATGCCACACTCAGCAAATGAAACAAAATGCAACAAAACAAAACACAAAACTGGATAGAGGAGAAATGTTCTGTGTTTGTAATTCTGACATGGCTCTTAACATTATGTTTTCTTTAGTGATATCTCCAAAATTAATGAAGGAATTGGTGACAAAATTGGAATGTTTATTCAGTCACTGGCAACATTTTTGGCTGGTTTTATAGTGGGATTTACACGTGGTTGGAAGCTGACTCTTGTGATTTTAGCTGCCAGCCCTGTTCTTGGACTCTCAACTGCAATCTGGGCAAAGGTAGGTGGTGTCAAATTTGAGCTTACTCCGTACATCCCATGGGAGAGTCTTGAATGATGATAGGCCCAATGTTGTGTTTCGTACTTGCTTGTATGTCTGCTGCTCAAAATCAACAGTACAAACTGATGCAGTCTCACTGAGTGCTGCCCCTGCCCAGGCTCTGTACTGTCCTGGACCATGTGATTATTTAGAAAAGTGTGAGAAAGACAGAGGTAGCTCTTACATTTTATCTTCTGTTGGCTCAAACAAACAAAAAACAGGAACTAAACTGAAAAATTTGTGATTGGTAGAAAAACACCAGTCACACAATAGCTAGAGATTTAAGTTAGTGAAACTCACATGTGTCTCATTCCATTAACACTATTTAGTTTAAGTGGTTTTTAAAAAATTTTGTATGCTTTGTATACTTGCTATATTGATTTGACAGTTTTGTCATCAGTGTGTTTGTTTGTTTTTATATGTTTAAATGCATCGTTACCAAATGATTTAAGAGAAGAGATGTTTCCCAGCCCTTTATTCTTATAAATCGCTAGCCTCCAGTTCTCTCACCCAGTTGTGAAGGCAGTGCAGTAGGAGTGACCCCCCCCCACCTTTGAACACATGCCTTCAATGATTTTGTAGAGCTTATTTTTGTTCCCTGAGTAGGGATGGTATTCATTTTATGAACAAAGGTGATTTAATACTGTTCCAATATATAGTTTTCGTTATGTTACACATATTTTGAAAATATTCAATGAATTTGCAAAGCAAAAAGATATAAATATGAAGAAAAATAAGTCAGACTATACTTGGAAGTTTTAGAAAAAGTTCCATTTGAGATAGATTTTCTAAAATTTCAAACTGCAATTTCCATTTATTGACCATCTGATATGTGTAGCAAATACACAGCTTTTTTTTGTTCTAAAATGTAGGTATGATTCCATTTTGTAGAAGAAGAAACTGAAAGTTCTGTTAATTTGTTACTGACTGTATTAGGGTTTAAATGGTCTTCCTCATGGTTATCAGTTAGTTGAAATGTTGACAAGTTGCTGATGTCAATTGATTTTTCTGTTTACTAAAATTTTAAGCAAGCTATATTCAAACTCTTCACATCAGCACTTATTGAAACCATGTTAAGTTCAATGATTTCTGTTTTGGTGAAGTTAGAAAAGCAAACAATCTTTAATAAGGAATTATGCATTGTTTGGAATGCTGTTTATGTCATAAAAGGACTCCTCCTGCTGGCTGTTGAGACCTCAGTTTTAATCCTTACTCTGCCATAGACTTTTGGTGTCATTTTAAGCATATTTCTTGAATTATTTGATCATCAGTTACATTAAAAAGAAGTATACCCTACTTTGGTAAGCCTGTTTCTCCCTATGAACTTGAGGCTCTCTTCCCTAACTAAAGAACTCATAACAAACAAAAAACCCAGCAGAGATCCAAACACAGCAAACAGCCTGGACCAGAAAGTCCTTTTCTACCTTGTCTTCAACTCTTCTACCTGCTCAGAAACATTGGGGCAGGTAGAGAGCACTGGTAGGAAAATCAGTGTGTTCTCCTCCTACCAATAAGTATATTGTAGCCTGACCTTGATAATCCACTTCAGTTTTCTCAGGAAGCACAAGCAGGAGTTGGTGGAAGGCCAAAAAAAAAACAAAACAAAACCAAACATAACACCCTGGAGAAACCACACTGGGAAAATTAAGGCTGCAGACGTATAAATATTAAATGGCTACTGGAGCTATGGGTCACAGAAGTAAGGAAAAGAGTCCCATGTTAGATCAAGAAAGTGACTTGATTTGAATAGATTTCAAAGTCTCTGAACAAAATAGATAAAACATCCATGACACTATAGAAAATCACCTGGTTTATCAAGCAATAAAATCATAAATTGAATGAGGAAATAAAAAGCCTTAACTGACTCCAACACTGAAATAGAACAGACAGTGGAATTATCTGACAAGGATTTTTAAGCAGCTATGACAAAAATGTTTTTGCAACTAATTACAAATTCTTGGGAGGCAATAGATAAAATAGAAAACACAAGCCACAAAATTCAAGTTATTTAAAAAGAACAAAATGAAACTGGAAAACTAAACAGCCACACTGGGGAGGCTCATTCTGTTAAATTCAGTTGACAGAGTGGAGTGTGTGACCCCAAATAGGATAAACTCAGAGAAATCGCTAAGTGAAGTTCTTCAAAAGGAATGGATGGGTGGGGATTTGGCTCAGCAGTAGAATGCTAGCCTAGCAAGCTGTAAACCCTGGATTTGGTCCTTGTCACAAAAATCAAAAAATAAAACTCCCCTAAAAAATAGTTCAACCAAAAAGGAACGGAATTGGTAACAAAAGGAATATTAGTGTCATTAACAAGAAAAAACAACAGTGAAAAGGTAGCAAGATGGACATATGCAGCACACTTTTCCTAAAGAGAGTTATAAATCATACTTGATGGTAAAACAAAAATTGTGAGTAGTAAATGTTCATACCGGTAGACTTTTACAATACACATATAAACATTACAATATCCATAGAGACCACTATGAATGCCATGTAAAAAATACAAAAAATACAAAACATTTATCACATTAGATCATATTCCATGCCATAAAACATATGAAGGAAATGAAAAAAAATTAAAGCCATAAAGTTTACTTTTTCTAACCCTAGCCATGTCAGATTGGAGGCAATGACAGACAAGAAAACCTCTGAACATACGGAAGTTAAACAGTACAGTTATGTAGCTCATTGGTTAAACAGGAAATCCCAAAGGAAATTAAAAATACATAGATCAACATAAAAATATCTGGAATGCACCCAAGGGAGTGCCTTTGGAGAGGAATATATTGATAATAATTTATGTAGTTTGTTAGTAAGGGAAATGCTGCCTTCATATTATTTCATGTTGTAAGAATTGTAGAAGCTGGCTGTTTGTATCCTAAGAATAGTTTTGAAAATGTATTTATTATTTTAACAGATAGACTCTTTTTTTTTTTCGAAACCAGGGATTGAACTCAGAACCTTGCACTTCCAGGGAGGCGGTTAATCCACTAAGCCATCTCTCCGGTGCCCAGATAGACTTTTAAAACAAGCAATAATAAATATTCTGTTCTTATCTGCTTGCTTATAGCTTTGGAAATTCATGGAAGGACAAAGGAGTGAAATATATTGAATTCAGGGTGGTACGTCATATGTTAACGATAAATTGATAAGTTAACAATAGATAGCATACATCTAAACTCCTAATTAAAAAATGTGTTGCAGTCATCCTCCTGTTACTGTGTTCAGGGTGGGCAGTTGTGGCGTTGTGAGACTTCAGGAAGAGAAGAGAACCATTGCCAAACCGAGGGGCACGAGTTGTCTGTATTCTGCTCACTCTGTTCAGTGATGGTACTGAGCCTTTTAACTCACACCCAGTGCTGGGAGGATTCAGGAAAGTATGATGCTCAGCCCTAGAAAGATGACTTTGAGAAGTCAGGAAGGTAACAGATAGAATCAGATAGCCAAAGATAACAGATTGACTCCATAATATCTGCACAGAGAAGATCATCAGTGTCTGTTTGGGGCTGGGATGTAGCGTAGTAGTAGATCTTTTGCCCCACATATGCAAAGCCCTAGGTTCAGCATGGAGCACACCACCAAAAAATGTCTATTTGCTTTAATGTGTTTCATTTGCTTCTATCTACCCATTCCTGCATCTATCATAACTCCCTTTACTTTTGCAGACATTAAGGAAGAAATATACTGTTTATAATCAAAATAATGTTGAAAACATCAAAACTTAAATTTATATATCAAAAGACCATAATGATCTTTATTTTTTATTATAAGTTGGTTGTATGTAATATATACTTGGATGGTTGTCCACTATACACTCCTCGTAGATACAGTAACTTAAGTCTTTTGATATCCTCTAGTGATTCTTGTTAATTCAGCAGTTAGACTCAGACTTGAATCCTTCATATTTTACTTTTTTACTTTTTTTATTAATTTTACTGAGAAACAAACAGCAATGAGACAGTTTCAAAACCAATTAGTAGAACAGTTTTAATAATTAATACATTGAATATTGTTGTCTTCATAGTGGTTATTC
>NW_004525057.1:85142-86090 GCF_000260255.1 Octodon degus
TCCTCAGGGCTTCTCTGGTGCTGGCAGTGAGCTGTTTACAGGACTCAGCTGAGATGACCTGAGAATCATTGTGAAATTACTTTCACTTTGCACATATTTGCTCAGAGTGTTCTTTTGTTCTTGTTATACTTTGATTTTTGCCCAGGTTTTTGCTATTCATTTCAAATATAGCCCACAAATAAAGTAGGAAACTTGGCTTACTGTCTAGGAAAGCATCACATCAGATAAGGCTGATATTTCAAGGAGCTTAATTCTAATGCAAGGAGGGGAAAGGTACAAACAGCTAGCTATAAATAACCAAGTTTGTAATATGCCAGGTGGGGCAATATTTGGAATGTGAAATAGGCTGCAAGAACCATAGGATCACATATAGAGATGTGCTAAATTATGTATTTTAAAAAGTGTCCTCATGAAATGAAAGAGTGTGCAGATGAGGGTGAGGAGGGGACACTTTCTTATGATGGTAAGGGAGAGCACTTTGAAAAGGTTTTATCTAGGCTGAGGCCTGAGAGATGAGAAAATCCTCTCATTGCTGCGATAAGGAATGGATGCATCAGAAGCAGGTCTTCCACATTTTCTCAGGTGGCAAAGACTTCAGCATATTCTGGAAAACAGCCCAGGCTTGTGTGACTAGGGTCCAATGGAGGGGCATAGAGGTAAAGAAGAACTGGAATGTGGGGACATGTAGGCCTTGAAGAAGGGTGAGGATTTCATTCCTGAGGTGTGGGAAAATAGGAGGACCACTCCTATTCTAAGATTATTGCTCTTTCTGTAGGTGGTGTGGTGAGTGGGTGCAACAGGCAAAGTGTGGGGTCGGGAGAGCAGTGCGGGCCAGTGCAGTTGTCAGGAGGGAGGCCTCAGTGGCTGGACCTAGAATAGAAGCAGGATAGGGCTGACAGGGGCAGAGATTTGGGATTTAATTTGTAAGTAGAATTGGCTTGTCTTTTT
>NW_004525057.1:86813-112067 GCF_000260255.1 Octodon degus
TAAGTGAATGAATGATTTTGAAATCTAACTTTATATGACATTGTTTTTCATAAACTAACCAAATAGGCTGTACAAAAGGAATAGTTTGTCTGCTTGCTTCTCTAACCTCCTTTTTTGTTTTATTTCTTTTTTATAGTGTCTAAATGGTTGTCTTCTCAGTTGTTGCTTCTTCCTGGCATATGTTTCCTTCAGCAGCAGCAATGCCATATTGGAGAAATGCTTTGGATGTTAGCCTAAGCAAGACTTGAAATCAATAGATGATAAACACGAATCATAAGTGTTGAAGTTTCTCAATGTAATAATGTATACTTTATGCTGTATACCTTTACCTTTACCTTCATTCAGTTCCTAAAATCACACACACACACACACACACACACACACACACACACACACACACAATCTGAACATGTTTCATAAAAGTAGTGTTCTAAAGGGCTGACTAGATAAATCAGCAGACTAAAGCTTCTGCTTAGGCAGGCATAGGGGCAAAAGTTCGATCCCCAGCATGTCATGCTGGCCCCCAATCCAGGGCATAATGAGAGGCAACTGAGACTGGGTGTAGTGGCATATACCTGTATTCCCAACTCTTAGGAGGCTGAAAACAGGAAGATCACTATGAGTCCGATCTGTGTAGTGAGACCCTATAGACCCTGTACTAAATACATAAAATGCTCTAATTCAGAGTGCAACTGGCTAATTGAGGATTTAAATATTTTATCACTAAAATGTTCTGTTTAAATTTCATCCTCAGGGGTTATGATTGCCACATAAATTTACTTGTCTTGCTTTTTTATTGTGGTAAATCAACCATTTAAAAAATAGCCATGAAAGCCAAAATATTCGTATCCAAGAAGAATTTTAACTCCAACAGTATATAAAAAAACTAAATTATAAGAAAATTAATATATGAATCCCTGGCACCACATGCCACATGGGCCCCACCCCCAGGCACTCGGAGCTAGACAGAGTCCAGGCATGATGGTATATGCTTGTAATCCTGCCTCTAGGGAGGCTGAAAACAAGAGGATCACTACAAGTCTGAGCTGCACAGTGGGAATACCAAATACATAAAAAAAGAAAATTAATATAATGTTCAGACCATCATACATTTAATAGTGAAGGACTTCAAAATATGAATTATCTGTGGAATTAAGTTATTACATTTCAATAATTTTGAGCTCCTTTGTGCAAGGCAAGTCTCCAATTTCTTCAGAGACTTCTGACAAAGTGGATTAAGACAGACTTAAAGCTAAAATATGATCTGTCCGGTGTCTAATAAATTTACCTTGGCTCTGCTTATAGATTTCTCTAGGCTCTTTTAGCTTAGCTCTTCATGCCATTTCTTGAGAAAGATAATCTGTTCCTGTGAAATGGAGATTAAGCTACAGACACCATTCTCCTTCTCTTTAGAATGAAGAATTATCTACTCCTAGAAGGTTTAGAATTATGAATTATCATGTGGGAGTGAAGTCACTAGAACTAAAGAAACAAAATGAGCCAGTGGATTCCATCATTCACTTTGTTTGCTTGTTTTTTCTGCCCCTACCTCCACTTTGTGTAATTCATATTTTTTCTATAAAGTCTCAAAGGGTGTTCATGACCTAACTGCTACAATCCAGTTACAAGGCTGTAGATGTACTGAAACTTTATTTTTTCAGCCATGAGGCCCATCCCTTTATACAATCAGAGAGTTACCATGGCACGAGAAGAGTTGAGAAGACTATGTTAACAATATAGAAAAAAGATGAAAGAAAGATACTGATTCATAAAGATAGACTATGATATATTTTGAAGCCAAATGTCTTTCCTAGATTAGTGATTTGATAAGTAGATATCTATAGAAATAATTTAAATCATACAGCTTGTTTAAGAAAAAAGTATTACATAGTGTCAAAGTATCAATGTGCTTTCACACACGTAATCTCACAGGGGGTCCCTCCAAGATGCCCAGATGGAGCAGGACAAAGGCCGACTGCAAATATTCCCTCAGGTTCAGAGATTGAAGAGCCTCTTTTCTGTTAGTACTTTTTTAGCATTTTATAAACTAGTGAAAGTGGCATACTGACTTCAAAAACAAGTTCTATTTTTGAGATTTCCATTTATTTGCATGTTAATGTATGTTTTAAAAGTTTGCTAAGTAGTGCTTCACTTACTTTACTCTTGCTAAAACTATAAGCATTTAGAAGACTCCCTCTTAAATAACTTAATCTCTGTAAGCCTCAGTTTCCTCCTCTACGAGAAGAAACAATAGTAATAACTGCATTGGGTCACTGTATGGGTAGGTAACTAGAGAACAGCCAGGGCTTATGATAGAGCCCTGCATAGAAAGCGCAAAATCCTGCTGAGTTTAATTCCTGGTACCAAAAACAAACAAAGAGAAAAGACGTGTGTGCTGTGATTGAAATTTATGGTGAATATTTACATTAGGAAATTATTACATAAAAGGATTCATTACCATTAATCTCATTCAAAACACTCTCCCTCCTTTGTACCCATGTATACCACTTCCTCAAGCCCTTCTGGAAGTCCTTCTTTAGGTCTTTTAGTTGATTGCATTGTTGTTGCTACCTCATTGTCTAGAACTGATTCCAAGTGTTTATTTTCATAGTCATTATGACTCTGGGGAAGAGCTAGACGATCCATAGGGTCAGATGCAGTAGATGAGGATGCACAGTACTTCTTTTGAGTTTGCCTGTACATTGAATGGCAAGCAGCAGCTTTCACCATTTTAAAAAATCAATTCCACAGGAAAAAAAAGGAAAGAAAATCAACCTGGTAAAGACCTCCTTAAGACTTCTGTAACTGCTTCAGAACGTGGCAAGAATGGTGGGATGTGTGTTTGAAGTGTGAGGAAGTATTTTGAGGGGGATCAGTGGCAGTGTCTTTTACTGTGATAAATTATTAAAAATTCAAACATTTACCATATATGTGATCACATCTCATATGCCATATTATAATTGCTCAAAATGACAACACTGACAACAGTTCACAAAAATCTATGAATATATTTAATAATTTTTGTTTTATCCGCAGGTACAATAATAATCTAGAAGATGCTAAAAGAATTGGGATAAAGAAAGCAATCACTGCCAACATTTCTACAGGTGCTACTTTCCTGTTGATCTATGCATCATATGCTCTAGCCTTCTGGTATGGGACTTCCTTGGTCCTCTCAAATGAATCTTCCATTGGACAAGTCCTCACTGTAAGTTTTCTGTGAGTTGTAAAAATCAATGAGTTACAGTTCTGGCTTGTGTCTAGATGCCCCCCAACCCCAAGCCTCATGCCGTCATAGGTAGAGCTTTTCAGAGATCTGGAGGACATGACACTGGGATTGAGGGCATATAATTACTAACTTAGTCCATTTATTGGTTTGATGTAGTTCTGTGTAGGATTAAGAGTACCTCACCCTGGTGTGTGTGCTATCTTCTCTCAGGGGAGGCAACCTGGATGCATATAAGTGACAGAAATAGGGCTGCTGTTGTTGGCTGTTGCTTGTAGCTTGCTGCCTGCTGCCTTGCTGGCTTCTGCCTTCTGCCTGCCGTGAACTGTTTCTTCTCTGCAGTGGCCCTCTGCCATGCCATCCTGCCTTGGAGCTAGCCAGCACTGATCTGAAACCTCTTCAAACTGTGAGATACCATAAACCTTTCCTTCTTTAACCTTGGATGTGAAGTATGTTGTCTCAGCAGCAAGAAAAATAACTAAGACAGTCACTGTTAAAAAAAAAATGCCAGTGAGTGATATTGGCTTGACTTGAGAAGAATATATTTTGAAAATCTATTGAAGATACAAAAAAAAACCCCATATATTATTAGGTTAGCATGAAAAGCACATTCATTTAACCTAATAAGTGATTTTGCTGATGTTTTTCTGATCTCTTGCACAATTTCTTCTGAAGCTAAGAAGCATTAACATTTCAGATATTTCTAGCATGAGCTTTTGTCTGATGAAACTATTTCTTTGTGTCAAAACTCATGCTGAGCACTATACTTGTATTTTTGATTTATTCTTTACAAACAGTAAAATATAGTTTACTTTCTTTTAAGTTTTTCAATGACAGCTAGTCTACCTCACAAATTTATAGAAATAAAAGATATTACTCTTCAGGAAAGGAAGTTCTGCTTACAAGTTTTCTATACGATATGGCTTTGTGTAAATGTGGAAGATGTTGCCACTTGATGTTGTCTACTTTTATTTAAAGATGGTGGAATAATTTGTAAACAATATGCTCATAACCTTGAGGCATCCAGAATTGTCAGTACAGAACTTGTCATAGACTGATGTTGTTCAGATTCTGAGTGGCTTATGTCAACCATATCAAACTTCTAGCCTGTTACTTCTTCCGCCAGGTGGACATGACAGGAAACATGTGCCCCACCTTTTAGTGTTGTAGTAAGGACTAATTGAGATAGTGAACCTACAAATGTTTAGCAAAGTTCCTTCTAGGTAAATTGTTGCTCAGTAGAATTCCTGATAGACTTAGAAAGAAATGAACAGTGATGCTAGTTCTCATCAACTTTGAATACAAGCAAAGTGTCATTCTGCTTCATTTTATCCTTATGGTGATCTAAATAAAATTTCTAACTATTGAAGAAATAAAAATTTCATTACAGTGCTATGGTCATATAGACCATATGTCATTGTTTCACTAAGCAAATGACACTAATTCTGCATTATACGCATACTAGATAAAAAGATTTAAATATTAAAAAAGATTTTTTACATTTGAAAAACATTAATTTCAGTTGACTAATCATAATTTGTTATTGTTGTTATAATGTTGGAGTATAATGTGTTTTGATTATGTATGTGATGTGCAATGACTAAATCAAGCTGATTGACATCTATCACCTCATTAATTTTCATTTTTATGGTGACACATTTAAAATTACTCTCTTAGTTATACAATAAAATATTCTTAACATCTCCCATCGTTTTGTTGCCCTGTCATTTTAAATGGAATGCATTATGCTAGAAAAACTTATGAAAAAAAATTGTACTAAACACTAACTTGAGGATTTTCCTTCACATTTGCCAGGTCTTCTTTTCTGTAATAATTGGGGCTTTCAGTGTTGGACAGGCATCTCCAAACATGCAAGCATTTGCAAATGCAAGAGGAGCAGCTTATGAAATATTCAGAATAATTGACAATGTAAGTCTAAACTGATAATTTATCTGTCTTGTAAAGGACTGTCCAGTTTAGAGTCCCTATTGGCACTACTTTGTCTTGTTCTCCCCAAAGTATTACTAAAAAGCAATAATTGTAACATAATACTGATTTCAAAATTTATATACTTCAGGAGCCATGTATTGACAGCTTCTCAACAAAAGGCCACAAACCAGACAATATTAAGGGAAATTTGGAATTTAGAAATATCCACTTCAGTTACCCATCTCGCAAAGAAGTCAAGGTATAATAACTGACTAATCTATGATTAAATAATATGTTCCATGAAAGTCTCTGACACTAAAAGATTGTAAAGAACAATACCTGTGTATTGCAGCCTAGTATTGAATTGAGCTGTCAGTTCCCACACCCCCTCTCTGCATGTGCAAGTTGCCTTACAGTCTGTTTCTCACTTGCCTTGGTAGATCCTGAAGGGCCTCAATCTGAAGGTGCAGAGCGGGCAGACCGTGGCCCTGGTTGGCAACAGTGGCTGTGGGAAGAGTACGACGGTACAGCTGCTGCAGAGGCTCTATGACCCCTCAGAGGGCACGGTGAGCCAGTGTGATCCTCAGCAGTTATGGCTGCAGATGTTCCTCACTCTGTGCTCTCAACTACACATGTGTGGAAACCTCACTTGCTGTTTCTTTCAGGTCACTATTGATGGGCAAGACATCAGGACCATAAATGTGAGGTATCTGCGAGAAATTATTGGTGTGGTGAGTCAAGAACCTGTGCTGTTTGCCACCACGATAGCTGAAAACATTCGCTATGGTCGAGAAAATGTCACCATGGATGAGATTGAGAAAGCTGTCAAGGAAGCCAACGCTTATGACTTCATCATGAAACTGCCTCAGGTGAGTGGCTCTTGACCTCTGTTATTGCTCAGGGTAGAAAGTGGGCAACTGGGGCCCTGTTCAACCCATAGAAGTTCAGAAGCCGCTACAAATTAAAGGAACTTCTGACACATTGGAAAAGCCTCCTAGAAAGGGAAATCGAGATTGCTTTGGACTTTTAATGCTCTGGCATGATCAAGGAGCAGTTGATAATTTTCAAAACCAGGGGTGAGTTATCAGTAAAGGTTAAATAGTTGGATTACATTACCTGCAAGGCATGGGTAGTTTCCAGTTCAAATTGGATGTGAAATAGTTTGTGTTTTTTTCTAAGTCTTTTGATAATTTTTTCTTTTAATTTTTTTTTTTTTCGATACCAGGGATTAAACTCAGGCGCTTGTGCTTGCCAGGCAAGTGCTTTTTCTACTGAGCCATCTCCCTGGCCCCTGATAATTTTTTCTGTTGCAGAAATTTGACACCCTGGTTGGAGAAAGAGGAGCGCAGCTAAGTGGTGGACAGAAGCAGAGAATTGCCATCGCACGTGCCTTGGTTCGCAACCCCAAGATCCTGCTGCTGGATGAGGCCACATCAGCCCTGGACACAGAGAGTGAGGCAGTGGTCCAGGTGGCCCTGGACAAGGTCTGTGTGCCCACCTCACATCAGCTGGTTTGAAGCACAGTGTCATCCCACTGTTAATTATTTTTAATGTTGACCTTATAAAATATATTTCTGGCAATTTCAAGGTGATTCTCCTTACTGACTAAAATAAGAGCAGCAGGCCTTCAACTTTATTTTTTTGTTTCTTTGCTCATTGAACTTCTATGGTTTTCTTATTTGTTTTTAGATGGCAATGAATTAATATCCACCTACAAATATCTGTTAATCTTTAATATGAACTCAAAAATTGGTCTTTATTTGGCTCTTGATGTCCTCTGCTGCCTCATTTTTCAGAGAACTATAGTTTTCATTGTAGAAGGCTTTCACTTCCTTGGTTAGGTTAATTCCTAGGTATTTCATTTTCTGTAATGCTATCATGAATGGTATTCTTATGATTTCTTTCTCTAAGTTCATTATTGGAGTGAATGATACTAATGATTTTTTTTCTGTTCATTTTATATCCTGCTATACTACTGAAGTTAGTTATTAATTCTAAGAGTTTTTTAGGTGGAGTTCTTTGGGTTTTCTATAATATGATGTCTTATCTGGAAATACTGATAATTTGAGTTCTTCCTTTCCATTATGTATCCTTTTATTTCTTTCTCATGCCTGATAGTTCTAGCTAATGTTTCAAGTACTACATTAATCAAAAGGTGTGATAATTGGCATCTTTGACTTATTCCTGATTTGAGAAGGAAAGATTTTAGTTTTTCCCTATTTAATATGACATGGACCATTGGTTTGTCATATACAGCTATTATGAAATTCAGGTGTGTTCTTTCTATACCTATTTCCTTCAAGGTTGTAATCATGAAAACATTTTTTTGGATTTTATTGAAATACTTTTCTGTGTCTATTTATATAGTCATGTGTTTTTTTATTAATTAAGTTTATTGATATATTTTTGGTATGCATTATGACTACATTCATTAGAGGGAATTTGTAGTTGTGCATGGTAGAACTTGATTCATTTTTTTCCCAACCCTCACTTGCTTCTATTTATGTGATGTACCATATTTATTCACTTATGTATGTTGAACCATCCTTGCATTGCTGAGATAAAACCCTTGTGGCTGTAATGTATGATTTTGGCATACACCACTGTGCCCAGTCTGTGTGATCTTTTTCATAGTATGCTAACTGTGCTTACAAGTAGCTTGTTGTTTTGCCTCTATGTTCATTGATGAGACTGGCCTGCAGTTTTGTATTATCGTTATTATTATTATTATCACTAATGTATTCAGGACAGGGTCTACAGGGTCTATAGGGTCTCACTATGCAGATTGGACTCGTAGTGATTCATCTGTTTTCAGCCTCCCAAGTGGTGGGATACAGGTGCACGCCACCATACTCAGCCTCAATTGCTGACTCAGCATACCCCGAGGGCGGGGCCAGCATGGCACGCCAGTCAGGACTCAAACCCCAGCCGCTTCACTCTGCCTAAGCCGATGCTTTAGTCTGTTGAGCTATCTGGCTGGCTCTTGTAATTTTGTTTTATAATAGGGTGTCTGCTTGTGGAATCAGAGTGATGCTTGTTTCCCTAAATGAATTTAGGAGCATTCTATCCCTATTAATTTCTTTGAAGCATTTAAGGAATATAAGTGATATAATATTTTAAATAGTGCTGTAGAATTCAGCTGTGAATACATCAAGCTCTGGGCTTTTTAGTTGGTAAGTTGTTTATTACTGCTTGCCTTTCACTGCTTGTTCAGCAATTTTGTGTCCTCAGCTTGGTAATTTGTGTGAGATGAAGATTTTCTTCTGGATTTTACAATTTTTTGGACTATAATTTATATAGTAGCTATTATCATCTGAATTATGACCGTATTGTGCTTCACCATTTTTATTTCTAATGGCATTGATGTGAGTCTCTTCTCTCTTGGTAAATTTGTCTAATGGCTTATGTATTTTGTTTATACTTTTTAAGAACTAGTTCTTTATTTCATTGATTTTTTAAAATGTATTTGGTAAGGGTCTCACTATGCAGCTTGGACTCATAGTGATCCTCCTGTTTTCAGCCTACCATCGCTGGGATTACAGGCATGCACCCACACATCTGCACTCTGTGGCTGGTTCTGTGTGCCCAGGGGTGAGACCAGTGCAGCATGTGGTGCCAGGGATTGAATTTTGGTCCCTGCACTTGCTTAAGCAGGGGCTTAGTCAGCTGAGCTATCTCACCAGCCTGTTTTTTTTTTTTTTTTTTTTAAAGTCAGGATTTAATTGATTTCTACTGTAGTTCTTATGATTTCCCTTATTCTGAGTTGGGCTTGGGTTGTTTTTCTTCTCAATATTTTAAGAGTCCTCATAAGGTTTTTTATTTGCACTTCCTCTGATTTCCTAATGTGAGCATTGATTGCAATGCAGTTCCTTCTTAGATCTGAATTTGTTGTGTCTTAGAGGTTCTGGTTAACTGTGCATGCATTGTCATTAACTTCCAGAAATTTTACAATTTCTTCTTTGATCCATCACTTGTTTAGGAGGGTGTTTTTAATTTTCCAGTTGCTTCTACATTTCCCATGATTCCTTCTGTTGTTGATTTCTAATTTTATTGTACAGTGGTTTGAAAATACACCTGTGGTGATTTTATTTCTTTTATATCTATTTAAGCAGGTATTGTGGATTAGTATGTGTTCTGTTTTGGAGAAAGTAACATGTGCTTCAGAAAAGGATGTGTATTCTCTTTTAGTGGAATGGGATACTCTGTAGATACTTATTAAATCCATATGTTCAAGGCTGTGGTTCAGCTGTGAGAATTCTTTATTGATTTTTTTTCAATCAATTTTTTTTTCAAAATTGGGTATTAAGAACTTTCACTATCTTTAAAGTAGTTGTTCAGCTTACCAGATATACTTATTTTTGTTTTTATTCTTTCATCTTTAAAATAAAATGTTAAAAAGATCTTTCACTATGATTCTATTAGTGTTTATTTGATTTTTTAATACTCAGTAGTATTTGTTCTATGTAGATAGGTGCTCTAGTATTCAGTACATAAATATTTATAGGCATTATTTCATCTTGATGGATTGTTCCTTTCACTTTTATGTAGTGATGATCCTCTTTGTCTCATCAATCAATCTACTTTTAGGTAGATAAGCCATTTATTTAAAAATTTTACTAAACTGTGCATTTTTATTGACTTTTTGTTTAGTGATCTATGATTATAAATGTTACATGGGGTCCTGAAATCCCCCACTGTAATTGTGTTTATGTTCATGTGATCTCTTAGAGGCATTAGCACTTATTTGAAGAAGTTGATTGTGGCAGTCAGTGGTGGATACATGCTAATAATTGTTATCTCCTCCACTTGGATTGTTCCCTTGATCAATATGTAGTGACCATCTTTGCCTCTTTTGATCTTTTGATCAGTTTTGGCTTAAAGCCCAATTGCCTCAACGTAGGATATTTATACCTACTTTGGTGTTGGGTTCCTGTTACATGCATTGTTGCTTTCCATACTTGACCCTTAGCATATGAGTTTCTTTTTAGGTCAAATGTGATTCTTGTGTGCAGATTACTATTGAGTTTTGTTTCTCCATCTAGTCTGCTAATCTCTGTCTTTTGATAGGTGAATTGAAACCATTTATTAACAGTTATTACTGGCAAGTATTAGATTAGTATTCTCATTGTCTTATTTTTTTATTGCTGATTCCTTATCTTTCTCTCCTCTTTATTTGCTCATTCTGCATAGTGTATTCATTCTACTAGGCCTGTTATCATTTGTAGCTTCATTGTCACTTTGTAAAATATCTGAAAAAATTTTTGAGTACTGTTTTTTTGGTGATGAATTCCTTTAGGTGCTCGATATCATGGAAGAATCTTCTTTCTCCCTAAATTTTGAAAGATGGTTTTGCAGGATATATCAACCTGGGTTAGAAATCATTTTCTTTTAGGACTTGAAACATTTTGTACTGAGCTCTTTGGTTTTTAACGTTTGTGTTGAGAAATCTGCTGTAATTCTAATGCAGTTACCTTTGTAAATGATTTGTTGCTTTCTTCTAAACACTTTTAAAATTATGTTCTTATATTGAACTTATCATATTTTGATTTTGACATGTCTTGGATAGATTCTTTTTTAGTGTGGTTGTTTGGGGTTCTATGTACTTTACTTATCTGTCTATTAATTTTTTTATTATTTAGAAAATTTTCTGGTATTATTTCAGTAAGCATGGTTTTTATGTTATTGGTGCTATCTTCTGATTTTTCACTAATTACAGGCAATCTTAGATTCATCTCCTTTGCATCATGTAGGAGCTGTTGAGTAACTTTTTTATGTTGTGTTGTTATATTTAAGATATTTCTCATTAAACACTCATTGACAAGAATCCTACCTTGTAGATCAGAAATTGTCCCCACATTGTTCAATTCTGCTACTAATACTTTAATAGAATTTTTAATCTCTTTAATTTCTTTTTGGAGTCATTCTATAAACTCTCTTTTTTATGCTGGTAATGCATGTTTTCAATGAAAATTAGCTCTACTAGTTTTCTTTCTTTTTCTGCTAGCTTTCTATTGGTGTCTTTTATGAACTCATCGTTTTGTTTATTTTGTCCAGTATCTCTTCATTTATATCTCTTTGAGTTTCCAAAATGTTTTATTGAGTCATTTTGTTTTCTCCTGTTACATCATTTCAAATAATTTAGCTTTGGCTTCCTTTCCTTTGATGCCCTGTGTATCAGCTTAAGAGAAATGGAAGCTTTTGGAGGTCTTTTGTGAGTTTTCTTCTAGTGTCTCTGTTCTGCTGTTGCTGTATTTTTCCACTGAGACTTTATGTTGATTATAGGGAAAGCTTTGTGTTTAGTATCAAGGCCTTTTTAGTTAATGTCTACTTTTAAGCTGTATCTTCTAGATACAGCTAACTATTGGCGTTTACCTCTGTTCCAAGATCCAACCACCTGTTTACTTGGGATTGGGAGGTTGCAGCATATATTCCCCAGTTTCTGGTTCTCCAGGGATGGGCTGCAGCACCCTTAATAACTCTAAGGCAATCAATATTGATATGCCACAAAAAGCAATTAGTAAGAACAGTTATGTCACCTTGACTCCAGTGATAACATGAGCATCAGCAATAGCATCAGAGACAAACTGAATATTGACAGACCCTAAGGACCAATAATGTACCCCCCTCTACCACAAAAAAGACCTATAATTATAGTATGAATACTGAGATAAATCAAATACTAACTTACCCTCGACCTATGGTAAATATCTACTGAATGGTACAACTTTACATCTCCTAACAGCTGAACAATATTTGTTATCAATGGCATAAAGTTAACTAGTTATCTAGAGATCCATAAAGCTCAGTAGTTATATTAGTGAAGACAGAGGGGGTGAGTAAGCAGAGATTTAAAAAAGCAAAATATGACAAACTAATCGGAAAGATATGAGAAGTAGTAGAGATAATGGAATAGGATATTTTATTGAAGACTTAAAGTAAATAAGCAGTTTAGAGAACAGTTTCAGGAAAGAACAAACAATGAACAGAAAAAAGATAAAAAAATAAGATATGGATGTGCATGTACCAAATTCCTACAGGGAATGTAAAAACTATATAGCATACACGGTACTAATAAATGAGATAAACTAAATAGATAATAACAAAAAAAGATAAACAGAGAGCAAAATGTGGGAAACAAAAAAAGATAAGGGAGAAATCTTGAAAACATAAGGGAAGGCACAGATTTCATGGACAGAACCCAAACTGAAATTGCAGTGCTGTAAACAGCATTAACTTTATGCCATTGATAACAAGTACTATTCAATGCTGAAAATATATTACTGTGGTATGATGTTTTCAGTTCTTCTGGAAAAATACCCAGGAGGCAAATAGAGTTCTTGAATGGGACCTTCAATCCTAGCTTTTCAAGGAATCTCCATACTGATTTCCATAATGATTGTTCCAGTCTGCAGTCCCACCAAGAGTGGATAAGGGCTCCTTTTTCTCCACTGCCCCTCCAGCATTTGTTATTGGCTGATATCTTGATGTAAGCCATTCTTTCCCAGGTGAGATGGAGTCTCAGTGTTGTTTCAATTTGCATTTGTCAAAAAACCAATGATGTTGAACATTTTTTTCATATATTTACTTGCCATTTGTATTACTTCATCTGAAAAGTTTATATTCATCTCAGATGCTCATTTTTGGACTGGGTCTTTGAATTTGGGGGACTTGATTATTTATTTGTTCTGGATAGAAGGCCTTTGTGGGAGGAATAGTTGGCTATAGTTTTTTTGTTGGTTTTCTTTTTACTCTGTTGGAGATTTCCTTTGACACCCCGAAAGTTTTCAAAAAGATGAGATCTGAATTGTTGATTCTTTGAAGTATTTTCCTTGCAGTTTGTTTTTTTTTTCTTTATGAACTCTCTACTTACCCCTACATCTTTAAGATATCTACCTACATTTTCCTCCAGAAGATTTAGTGTTTCTGTTTTAATATTTAAACATTGGATCCATTTTGACTGTAGTTTAATACATGATGATAGGCATAGGTCTAGTTTTACCCTTTGACATATGCAAAGCCAGTTTTTCCAGCACAATTTATTAAAGAGGCTATCTAAGGAGGCTGAGTGTGTTTGCAGTTGTGCCTACATCTAGTAATCTGTTCCATTGATCCTCAGGTCTGTCTCTATGCCTGCACCATGCTGATTTATCACTTTAGCTTTATAGTATAATTTCAGGTCGGGGCTTGTGATACCTCCTGCCTTTCCTTTGTTTCCAAGGATTTCTTTTGATATTCTGGGTCTCTTATGGTTCCAAATGAATTTGTGCAAAGTTTTCTCTAGCTCTGTGAGGTATATCTGTGTTATTTTAATTGGAATTGCACTGAATCTGTAAAACAATTTTTCAAATATGGCCATTTTCACAATGTTGGTTCATGGTATCATAATTTTCACTGTGTAAGCCTCTTTATTCCTTTGTGAGATTGATTCTAACTATTTCATTTACTTGGGTGCTATTGTGAAAGGTATGGTTTTCCTAATTTCTCTCTCAGTGTGTTTGTTGCCTGTGCACAAAAATGCTATTGATTTTTGGGTATTAACTTTGTATCCTGCTCTGTTGCTGAATTTGGTGATTAAATCTACAAGGCTTTTCATGGGTTTGTTGGGGTTCTTGATGTAGAGTATTATGTCATTTGCAAATAATGAGAGTGTCACTTCTTTTCCTATCCTTATTTCTTTTGTCTCTCTCATTTAATTTCTCTGACTAATGTTTCCAGAACTATGTTGAATAGGAGTGGAGACAGTGGAATCTTTGTCTTGTTCCTGATTTTAAAGTGAAGGTCTTCAGTTTCTTCCCCATTTAGACAATGTTGGCTGTTGTTTTCTCATAGATGATTTTTATCAGGTTGAGGTATAGACCATCTATTCCAATTCTTTGTAGGGCTTTTATCATGAATGGGTACTGGACTTTGTAACAAGCTTTTTCTTTATCTATTGATATGATCATGTGGTTTTTGTTCTTGCTTCTATTGATGTGGTGTATTACATTTATGGATTTGTGTACGTTGAGCCATCCCTACATTTCTGGAATGAAACACACTTGTTGATGTATAATTTTATTGATGGCTTGCTGAATTCTGTTCATTAGTATTTCATTAAAGATTTTTGGATCTATATCCATTAGAGAGATTGGGTTGTAGTTCTCTTTTTAGTCGGATACTTCTCTGGTTTTGAATCAGAATAATACTTGCCTCCAGGAATGAGTTTGGGAGAATTGCTTCTTTTTCAATTTCACTGAAGAGTTTGAGAAAAGTTGGGATTATATCTTCTCTAAATTTCTTATAGAATTCAGCTATGAATCCATCAGGACTAGTGCTTTTTTTGTTTGTAGATAGGTCTTTTATTACACTTTGTATTTCATTTCCCATTATTTGTTTATTCAGAGTTTATATATCTTCTTGGCTCAGCTTTGGCACTTCATATGTATATAAGAAACTGTCTATTTTCTCTGTTTTCCATCTGTGAGAGTAAAGATTTTGGAAATAGATATTGATGATCTTCTGAATTTCTTTAGGATCTGTAGTGATTTTGTCCTTTTCATTCCTTAATTCACAAGTATGTGTTTTTTCTTTTCTTTTTTAAATGAAGTTGGCCAGGAATTAATCAATTTTATTTATTCTTTTAAAGATCCTACTCTCTGATTCATTTATATTTTGTATTCTTTTCCTCGCCATTGCATTAATTTCTGCCCTGAACTTTATAATTTCCTGCTTTCTTGGGGCATTCGACTTGACTTGCTCTTCTTTTTCTAGGATCTTGAGGGGCAACATAAGATAGGTTACTTGGGCTTGTTCTGTTTTCCTAGTGAGTGAATTTAGCACTATAAATTTTCCTCTAAATACAGCTTTCATTTTTTTCACACTGTTCCCATAGTTGTATCTCCATTTTTGTTCGATTGTCAATATTTTTAAATTTCTTCATTAGGGCCAGCCACATATTTCAGCAGATCAAAGTGCTTTCAATCACCCGCAGGGCCTGGGATTAAATCTCCAGGCCTGCCATGCTGGCCCTGCCCTCGGGTGACATCAATTGAAACTGGGTGTAGTTATGTATGCCTGTAATCTCAACACTTGGGATGCTGTGTACAGGAGAATCACTACGAGTCAGATCTAGTAGTGAGACCCTGAACACACTGTAGATCCTTCCATAAAATACCAAGAAAAAAAGAAAAAAGAAAGAAAGAAAAAAAGAAAAAAAATTCTTCTTTAATTTGATCTGTCACTCACTGGTTGTTTAGTAGAACGTTACTTAATTTCCATGTGTTTGTGGAGTTTTTATAGTTTATTTTGTCAACAAATTTGAGTTTCATTGCAGTGTGGGCAGACAGTATGCATGGGATAATTTCAATCCCTTTGCATTCAGTTAAGAGCACTCTATGTGTTATGTGTTAGTATAAGGTCTATTTGGAGAATGTACCATGTTAAGCTGAGAAGAATGTGTGTTCTGTTGTTGATTGAAACACTTTTTAAAGGTCTATCAAGTCAATTTCTTTACAAGTTTGGTTTAGTTCTGTTATCTTTTTTGCTGATTTTTTTTTTTACTTAGCTGATTTATCTCTTTGTGGCAGTGGTGTGTTAAAGTGCCCCATTACTATTATACTATTGTGTATTTGGTCTTTCTTTTGTCGTTAAAATTTGTGTTATGTGGGAGGGTGCCCCTACATTGGGTGCATAAATATTTACAATTGTTATCTCTTCCTCTTGCAGTTTCCCTTTAGCAAGTGTGTAGTGACCTCCTTTATGTATTTGAGTGATTTTAGGGATGAAGTTGATACTGTGAGCAACCAGAATGGCTACCCCTTCTTTTTTCTGGTTTATAGTGGCATGGAGAATTTTTTTCTATCCTTTGACTTTTAATCTGTGAATTTCCTTTTTAGTTAAATGTGTTTCTTATATGCAGCTTATTGTTGCATCTTTAAGAATGTATTTGGTCTCACTATGCAGCTTGGACTCAGTGATCCTCCTGTTTTCAGCCTACCCAGTGCTGGGATTACAGGCACATGCCACCACACCCAGATTTTGTGGCCAGCTAAGTTCACCCTAGATTTGGTGTTGGGGATCAAACCACAGTCCATGTGCTTGCCTAAGCTTGCCAAAAAGGCTCTTTAGTCTGTTTAGCTATTTTACTAACCCCTGGATTTTGTTTCTTAATCCACTCTGCTCTTTTGTTTCTTTTGATTGGTGAATGGAGGCCATTAACCTTAATGATCATAACTGATATTTATTGGCTTATCTTTGTCATGTTATTTTTCTGCTATGGGTTCTATACTTTTGTTTCATAATCCACTCTGCTAGTTTGTTTCTTTTGATTGGTGAATTGAGCTCATTTGCCCTAATGATTATAACTGATACGTATTGGCTTGTCTTTGTTATGTTATTTTCCTGCTGTAGGTTCTGCACTTTTTCCCTCTGTTTAATTACTTGTTCTGTTTGGTGGTTTGTTTCTGAAGCTGTGGTTGTTTCTGTCTCTTTCTAGAATATCTGTCAATACTCTGTAAGTTTGGTTTGGTTTTCATTATTTCTTCAGTTGCTTTTTGTCATGGAAGAACTTTTTTCTTGCCATTGAATTTGATAGATAGTTTGGCAGTGTACATCAGTCTGGGTTGTAAGTTGTTTTCTTTCCAGACCTGAAGTACTTAACACGAAGCTCTTCTTGATTTGATGGTTTGTGTTAAGAAATGTGCCATGATTCTGATAGACTTTCCACTGTAGGTGATGTGGTTCTTCTTTCTAGCAACTTTTAATATTTTATTCTTTTGTTGAACTTATGAGATCTTGATTAGTATCTATGTGTAGAATTATTTTTGTTGTGCTTGTTTGGAGTTTCATATTCCTTTCATAACTGTATGTCAGGTTATTTTGTAGTGTTTGGAAAATTTTCTGCTAGTACTTCTGCAAATAGCTGTTTGATGTCATTTTTGCCTTCTTGTGCTTCATTGACACCTATTATTGTTATTTTTCTCATATCATCTTGTAGCTTAACTGTTTAACTGTTATTTCCTGGTTCCTTGTTAGCTGTAAGAGATGTTTCATTTCACATTCATTAGCTGTCCCACTGTCTTTAAGGTCTGAAAACCTATCTTCAGTTTCATTCAAGCTGCCTTGAGCCAGCTTTCAATGGAGCTTTTAATTTCCTAGATATCTCTTTCTTTGAATCTGTTTCATGCATTGTAATTCTTTCCTGTATTGTTCATTGAATGTTTCCATCATTTTTGTATCATCCTCTATTTTTTATCTATTCTTTCATAATTGTTGTCATTTCTTTTTGGACCTGAGAGACTACTTCTGATCTTATTTCTTCTATAACTTGATGGACTTGTTTTTTTCACTTCAGTTTCTGTCATTTCAGTAATTTCAAGTGTGTTATTTCCAAGTTCTTGTATGTCTTTGGATTCTGGATTTGTTTGGGTGGGGTAGAGGATTGATACTGTATTTTGCTCCTGTGTTTGGACATTTTCTAAGTTCCCATTAATCATCCAGATTTAATGGTGTTGCAGGAGTGGTGAGTCATGTGTCATTAAGGTTTTCACTACATTGGGTGCAGGGTAGGACTCACCAAGACTCTCATTACTAGTGGGAGCAACTACCCCGTGCCCAACAAAGCTTCAGTGTAGGTGTTGCATGTTGTCTGGATTCACCAGGATCTGATGGGCTGCTTACAATGCTCCTAGGTTCTTAAAATACTGCACCAGTGCCAACAGAAGCTCCATACCTATGAGCTGGGGGCTAAGTGGTGCAGCTCACCAGAGTTCCACAATCCACCAAGAGTCCTTATAAATTCTTAAATGGATGGATGAGGAACAAGGAAATCTCCATGCTTGTGCCCACAGAGCACTCCTCCACCCCATCCAATCAGTGCTCCATTGGGCCCACAGATTGCAGCTCTCCATTGTTTTGGCAGGCTGTTCAGGGCCCTGCTTACTTCTTAAAAGGTTGGACTAGTACCAGCTCAAGCTCCATTCCTGTGTGCTGGGGAATAAGTGTCAGAGCTTAACAGTCCTACAGGCCTCCAAGAATCCTCTTCAGTGTTCTTAAATGGCCTCAAGAAAGCTCCACACCTGCCCTTGCTGGGACCATACATCAAAACTCTGCAGAATTCAGGCGGATGCTCAGGGTCCTCCTAAGTTCTTAAAAGGTTAGACCAGCATCAGCACAAGCTCCACACCTGCATTTCTGGGGCTAAGTGTCAGAGTGTCCCAATACCTTAGGCTGCCTAGATTCCTCTCCAAACTTCTTAAATCTTGTTTTGAAGTTTTACAAAATTGTTTTCATTAAAATGAGAAAAGAAAGGTAAAGAAGAGGAAAAAGTTGAAAAGGGAAAAGATAAAAAGAAGAGAAAATAAACTGAAAGAGGAAAAAAGAAGAGGCATCCCCAATCCCTAGAAACTCCAATGAATGAAAGATAAAAATAAAATAATAGGAATTTTTTTTCAAAAGTGATTCAAAACGATTCTTGTGTTTTTGAGTGAGTTGTTTCTTTCCAGGATCTGCAGTCTTGAGATCCAGACAGTAACAATTTTCTCCATATAGCTTTAAGATCTATAGGTTTTTGAGGTGCCCTTCTGCCATCTGTGGCCAATCTGTCCATTTACCCTAGACTGTGATTTCTGTAGAAGCCAAGGTGTATTCCCAGTAGTAGACAATAATCTGATTGATGTTCTGGTCTCTGGTGGACTTTAGATCACAAGCTGGAGCTTCAAATGGACTATTAGACATATTGTCAACAGGCATAGGGTATGATTCTTCTCTTCTCTTCCAGGTGTCTTCAGTCAGGAGTAAGTCTGTTGATTAGTCCTGCCACTGCTACCTTATGCCAGGGGATATCCAAATGTAGACCTGGCTTGGAGTTGGCAGATGACCTCACATTTTGTCAGGAGGGTGCACCTTAAGGGAGTTTTACGTGCAAAGTTTCAACTCTACCTTCTTCTCAAAGATTAGTATTTCCCAAATAATCCATATTTCTTCTAATCAATAACAAAGTATCACTAATGAAACACTTTCTATATAAGTCCCAATTGTAAGTATTTTATGAGTATTTTTTTTACTCTACCCTAAGAAGTACATATTGTTTCTCTATTTTGCATTTGGGTAAAATGAGTCTGAGCAGGTTATAAAGATTTTAATAAATTCATATAATGGCAAAGCCAAGATTTGAATGCAGATCAATATAACACAAAGGATAGACTGTTCGGCCTTGTATTTGTTTTCTGTTTTGATCATCTACATAGTTCTTTAAGATGGGACGTCATATTTCCTAGGACTTATTCCAAGTTGTATATTTCAGTATAGCATATGGCCTGTGTTTGTTTTTATTGATCAGTGCCTGAGCTTTAGGGTTTTGTTATTCTGTAGAAGTCCATAATTTTTACTAAAAATTTAGGCTGATAAACATTAAATGAAATATATAGACAGATACATAATATCCATATTTATGTACTATATTTATGCTTACTTTTAGTATAATGAAACATCATTTTAAATCATTGTCAACACCCTATATATTTATTGAACTTAGCATCTATAGTTTCCATATTCAGAATTCATTATTTAAGTGTTCAATACATAGAAGCTCAATGAATGGCTCTTACATGTAATTGATAATGTACTCACATGCCAAATTTCTGTGTTTTTAGGCTCGAGAAGGCCGGACCACTATTGTGATAGCTCACCGCTTATCCACAGTTCGCAACGCTGACGTCATTGTTGGGTTTGACAATGGAGTCATTGTGGAGAGAGGAAACCATGATGAACTCATGAAAGAGAGAGGTGTTTACTACAAACTTGTCACAATGCAGGTATAGTTTAATTCTAGAATTTCCTTGACTTTTTTGGAGGAGATAAACTGGTATAGCTATGTTTTCTGCTGAAAATAAGTATTATTTAACTTATCTTGAAAAGAAAACAATTTTTTCTTTTTTCTGAAAGAGAGGCATTAAAGAAAGATGAATAAAGACTACTTTATCAAAGTTAGAAGTGAGCTAACACTAGCAGCCACTATCAACATGTAACTACTGAACATTTCAGTGGTGATTAATCTGAACTGAAATGTTGTAAGTACTAAATGTGAACCAGATTCTGGTAGTTTATTAAATATAAGAACGCAAAACATCTCAACAGTTTTTATATATTACATGCTAAAATGATAATATCACTGAAAAACAATAGTATCTTGGATATATTAGGTTAAGTGAAATATTTAAGTAGAATTAATTTTTGGTTTTCTCACTTTTTTCTTTAATTTTAGGGAAGGGTCTATAGGGTGTTCAGGGTCTCACTACTAAATCACACTCATAGTGATCCACCTGTTTACAACCTCCCAAGAGCTGGGATTACAGGTGCGTACCACCACACCCAGTCTCAATTGCCATCTTAGCATGCCCCGGGAACAGGGGCTGGCATGGCAGCGCTGGGAATCGAACCCCCAGCCCCTGGACCTGCTTACAGGTGCTTTAATCCAATGAGCTATTTGGCTGGCCTCATGTTTTTATTATAACTATTAGATAAGTATAGTTGAGAAATATGGCTCACATAAGGGCTTGTACCATATTTCTGTTAACAACTGTGACTGAAAGCAAACTTCACTGAGGCAAAATAACCAAAGAAAGAAGATGCCTGGATAACATACACAGAAGAGATGTGCTATTTTAACATATTCAATGGAAATCTTTCTTATTAGTGCCTTCCTTTTTTAAGTGTGGTATGAAAATATAGCAGTTTAATTTCAACAATTTTTGTAAGTACTATCTTCAAATTACTATTTCCATGGCATCTGATGTTTATTAATCAGTTTAATTGGTAAACTAAGCCTAAGAAGCTTGTATAAATTTATTTGATTGATTTACTTATTTATTTTCTTGTTTGTTTTAGACTATAGAAAGTGGAGATGAATTAGAAAAGGAAGTATCTGCATCCAAAAGTGAAGGTGATGCCACGGCAATGTCTTTAAAAGGTTCAGGATCCAGTCTAAAAAGAAGATCTACTCGGAAGAGTACCAGTGGACCACAAGGAGAAGAGAAACAGCTTAGTACCAAAGAGGCCTTGGTATGGAGGAGGATTTAGAGGTTTTTGTCCTAGTTCCCTCCATTTTTTCCTAGCTGGGTGGGCTCCTACTGGGTGAAGAATAGGAACAAAAAAGATTTTCCAAATTTTTTCTCTCCCAGTATTCAAGATGGTCCTCAAATCAGAAATGTCAACAATTTACAATCCGTTTGTAATTTAAGAATAAGAATTTATACGGCCCTTTTAGAATTAAAACTTATAAAGAGACTTAGTGGATCTTCAAATATTAAAATTTCTGTTCTTTTCATTCCTGCTTATAAATATCTTTGTCATCTTTTGAATGTCAGGCCAAAAGTTAAATATTTGTAAAAATATCAATTGTTTCTTAAAAACAAAGGGATACCATAAAAGAATTTGTCAGTACATATTTTGAAGTTGAAGATCCACCAATTGATAAAGAATTTGACGCACGTATTTTTATAAATTTCTGCACTTCCAAAAGTTATACAGCATAAAAATCATTTATCAATTTTGTGAGTTTTTAATATTTTCTATTTTCCAGGAAGAAAGTGTACCTCCCGTTTCCTTTTGGAGAATTCTAAAGCTGAACATAACAGAATGGCCTTATTTCGTGGTAGGTGTTTTTTGTGCCATTATAAATGGAGGCCTGGAACCAACATTTGCAGTAGTATTTTCAAAGATTATAGGGGTAAGTTTGTATGTCTAATTTTTGTATTTTCTTTTGAATGCTGATTGGAGAATTAGTGAACTCTTTTTATTTGTACCAGTATATATAAGACACAAAACCCATGTTCCTTTATATGAAACCAACCTGACTAAAGGAGTAGGAACAGAAGTCTGTTTGTGAGAAAGAAGCTAATGGTATAAACCTTCCTTGTCCTGGTTTCTCTCCCAGGACCCTGTTGATTTCCTTCCGAAGGATCAGGGTGCCAGCTTCCTAAAGTAGTAAATAAAACTGGAGAGATGACTTTCCCATACCTACCACCACTAGGCTTCAGCAAAACTCTCAACTTTCATCTCGTGGTTGTACAAAGGGTTTTCCTTATCTGTGCGTCAGCTTGGCTTGAGAATAACCTGCTCTAGAGCAGACTCACTTAACAGGACAAGACCAGGCCAAGAATGCCACCTGTGTAAGGTGTAAGTTTCATTTCATTTCCTAAAATAGAATAAAGGACAGCTTCCTGAAGACTGAAGTGGTCTTGTTGCTTCCTCTTGATTTAGCAGTGCCATTTTCAAAACAATCTAGAGAGTCATGTTCCTGCTTAGTAGAGATTTTTCAGACATCCTTGCCTTATTGCTGAGAACTTTGTGCAGAAAGCGACTGATTGCCACAAGAAGCGTAAACCAAACACTAGCTTTTGATTCCACCACAAAGAAAAAATGAAGCATGCCTGGCTAGGTCATTTCAGGTTGTCATTCATGCTTATTTATTGTTATTATTATTTTAGTATTTAGTACAGTGTCTACAGGGTCTCATTACATAGATCCTACTCGTAGTGATTCTCCTGTTTTCAGTCTTCCAAGTGCTAGATTACAGGCATGTACCACCACTCCCAGGCTTCTCACCATCTCAGCGTGCCCCAGGGGTGGGGCTGGCATGGCACACCAGGGATCAAACCTCAGCCGCTATACTCTGTCTGCCTAAGCAGGTGCTTTAGTCTGCTGAGCTATCTGGCCAGCCCCATTCATGTTTAATGTGTTCAATAAATCTCTCTTCAATAGTTGAATGTATTGTAATTATAGAGAACTTGTGTTTCAGGTGTAAGGCCCGGGGTTCAAGCCTCTGTACTGAAATGAAAAGGAAAGAAATGTTTTTTATGGTCTACTTTTGTGTGAAGTCATTTTATGTGTCCTAAAATTTTACTGAGAAGCAGATAAAATGTCTGATGGGGAGCATGTACTGTATTGTAGGACAGGGAACAGAGGCATGTGTTCTTTCCTTATATGGGAAAAGTCTTCTGTTTTAGGTTTTGCAGCCAGTACAATTTCCATTGCAAATCTTGCACTCTGCTTTTGTGGAGCAAAATGCACCATACGCAGTGTGAAAACAATTGAATATTTTGTATTTCACTGGCACTTGTTATAAACATTTAGCCAGTGGCCCATAGTTTGCTGATCTCTGTTCTGATGTGTGTCTTGTAGACATGGAGCTAACAATGGTGTCAATAGAAGGAAAAAAAAATGGAACTAGATAAGTTAGAAATGGATTTGGCTATTTTCCTTTTTTTTATACCTCCTACAATAGTAAGCCTAGAGGTCAGTGATCCAGGATTGGCACGTGAGCTCCTAGGTAACAGTTAGGCAACCCACCCATTGCAAATGGTGGGCTCTGAGGGACAGTGATGAGGTTTGTATCTTTGAGTCACTCTGGGCTGGTTGTATTATATTTGACAACTTAACTACTGTTTGTATTTCAGTTTATCTCTGTATCAAATGGCATGATTATAAAATTAAAAATTGTTAAGAGGATAAAAGAAAGAAAATATATACATTTGCTTAGAGCAATGTATAAAATAAGGATTTAGTTATTGTCAGTAACTATTTTTGTTGACATGACTACTAAGGAAACAGTGATATAATGTTTTATAATCCCCTCCACTTTTCTTTTTTCTTCAGCTAGGGTCTTGTTATGTAGTGCAGGCTGGGCTTGAATTCACTTATGTAACCCAACCTGGCCTCAAACTCATAATGATCCTCCTGCTTCAGTGCTGGTATACAGGCACTCACCACCTAACCTCATTTTCCACTTTTTAAAATTTTCCTTATTTATTTAATTAATGTATACAAGGATCTACAGGGTTTCACTACACAGAACAGACTCCAGTGATTCTCCTGTGTTCAACCTCCCAAGAGCTGGGATTACAGGCGTGTGCTACCACGCCCAGTCTCACTTGCAGTCTCAGCACTCCCTGTGGCTGGGGCCAGTATACCAGGCTGGGGATTTAACCCTGACCACTGTGCTTTGCCTAAGCAGGCATTTAGTCCACTGAGCTATCAGGCTGGACTTTCCACTCTTTTTTTTTTTTTTTTGAACTGAAGACGGCATACGAGATGTTGCGGCGTGACTGGAGTTCAGACGTGTGCTCTTCCGATCTTTTTTTTTTTTTTTTGGCGGAACTGGGGATTGAACTCAGGCCGTTGCGCTTGCCAGGGAAGCGCTTATTCCACTGAGCCATCTCCCTGGCCCCGGACTTTCCACTTTTTTAAAGAATGAAATTATCTGGATTGAGTTAGGAATACTTCTGTCATACAGTACTGTTATTTTCCTTGGACCCATGACATTTTGTAGCCCTTCTATCTTCTTGTAACATTTCTACATATGCTACTCAGGCAGCTGGCTTTAGTACTTGAATGGCTGACTGGCTCTTGTACAAGGAAGACTGCTTCAGAAGCTTCCTTTCTTTTTGGAAAGCCTGAACTGATTAAACAACACCTCTCTTGTCGTCCCCAAAACCACAACAGGAGTTTCTCCAGATACTTTAGGACAGTTTGAAATGTCTCTGTAATGACACAATGGATAAGCATATAGCACAGTTTCTTACCAAGTGTCAAGTACTTCCATTTCTACTTTTACACAGTAGGACAACACATCTTACTCCATGAGGTTACATGAGCAGAATTATTGGATCAATTTGTAACAGTCCCTCACTTGGTCTCTACTGTAGATAGATGTCTCTGAGGGCAGTATTAGTAAAACCAGTCCTGATTTCCACTATACAAAACTCTCCTCACCCTGAAAATCATTCCTATAGTTTAAATGCATAAGATACAGAATCATTTCTTAGTAAGTGAATTAATGACCCTTTCAATATTTCCTGACAGCTTTTTACAAGAAATGATGATCCTGAAACAAAACGACAGAGCAGTCATCTCTTTTCACTATTATTTCTAGTCCTGGGAATTATCTCTTTTATTACACTTTTCCTTCAGGTGAGTGTCTAAATTTTTACTTTGTTCCTTTTGGGGGAATTTACAGACTTTTCCTATAACAGAGCTGCCTTCTGTGCCATTTACTATCAACAGCCAATTGTTGGAGTGTTTTGCTCTCTTGCTCACTTTATCCCATGTCATCCCTCTTCAAC